>NC_141544.1:48456940-48612357 GCF_021556685.1 Rattus norvegicus | reverse complement strand
TCTCCATCCTTGATGTGCTAGCTCTCTTGCTCCGTGAGCCTGACTTAATCCGTTCAGCCTTACTCAGGGCCAAAGGGAAATGTGGTCTTGCTCTCCACTGCTGGCTCCCCGGGTCAGACGGGCGCTTTGGATGTGCCTGTAGCTGTTACCTCCCCGTTCACCAAATCTGGCTGTTGGAGGAGTTCCTGGCTGGGTGAACCCCCTCCAACCCTAGAATAACCTTGGGAACAGTTATCCAGCCTGGGACAGGCTTGGTGGTTTTCTCCTGTTCCACCAGGAGGGTCTTCTGTGAACAACTCTTCAGGTTTTAAGCTGCCAGAAGCCCCTTAGCACACAGTCTGGCTTTCTTTCTATGTTTCTTCCCCCCTCAGGAACTCCAGTGAGACACAAATCCTGCCACCATTGTCTCCAGAAATACGGCCCTCTTCTCTGCTTCCCCCCACCCCGTTTTCTCAATCTTTGTCTCTGGTTGTTGCCTCTTTTGCTTTACACATGCTCTTTGCTCCCCTGTCTAAGTCACTGAGATCTGTCAAAGCCTTTCCTGCTCTTTGAAGGTCTTGCTCCAACAGACTCAGCAAGATCCACAGCAGGCTTGAGGTCCCTGGTGGGTCAGCCTTTGAACTCCTCCACCAACAGCACTCCATCTGGACCAGTGAGCTGGGGTTCAAACGCAGCCCCTCTAATCCCTAGTTCCCTCAATCACCCCTGTCCCTCATCTATGGTCCGTCAGCCCCTGATATTCATGAGGACCTCAGACTAAGATAGCCGAGTGTTCCTAATGGTTCCCAGAAGCTAATCCATCAGGGACGGGAGGTTACTTTACTCAGTTTTCCTGTGTCTCTGGCAGTCAGACTGCTCCCATGGCCCACAGCCTCTCAGGGCAGGGCGGGACAGGCTGGTCCTCCACCGTCCACTAAGTCCAGCAGTTCAAATGTGGAGTGTTTCCTGATCACATCAGTTTCTTGCACCAAAGCAAGGTTAATGCCCCCGCCTGTATGTTGGGTCTTAGATTTTCCCTCTTCCTACTAAAGGTCGGACTCGAGAATCTTCTATTGTGTTTACAGTCTTCCCCTCTTCCCCTCTCTCTGAATCTTCCCATGGGTCCCAAGTTCTCACATTCCAGGAAGAGATTTTAGCCTCCAAACTGTAAGGAGCACCAAGTTAACACCTTCATCGCTTCTCTCCTTTATCTAACTCACCTGCCAGATCCTAGCACAGAGAATGCTGCCCATCTCCCTTTCTCCTCACAATTGCCCCTTCACACAAACAGTTCCTTATGCTCCATCCTGGCCTCTTGTGGTTTCTAACTACACACAACAGTGGACAGGCAGCCTCCGCCTCCGCGACTGACAATCTCCCCCTTGTGAGAAATCTCCAAGACTGCCAAGTTTCCTCCAAACCGTTAACTGTTTTCAGGGCAACTCCACGTTCCTGGGGTAGACCCCGGTCATCAAGCAGGCATGGCCCTCCATGTCACATAGATGAAGATAGCCATCCTAAGATTTCTCCCACAGACGGTCCGTGTGTCCCACAGACATCAGGGTCACCTGATGACTCAGCCCTAGTTACTCATCTTGCTACCCATGACGAGAACCATGCAACTGCAGTCACACAGAGGCACGCCAATGCACACCGTACAGGAAAGGACAGCTCTTTGGGAATTTCCTCCCGGGAAGCTCGGTTGCGCACCTTGCTACCCCTCCCCCCCACCAGGGCCACTCACTTGAAGCTCCCCAAATTCATCTTCGGTTGCCAATTGTGTTGTGTGAAAAACTTTTCTTGGGGAGACTCAAGACACATGTCTATTTTAGATAGGGCTCCCAGGACAGACCAAAGTATAGATAACACCAAAGTGACACAACAGAGAAGGAGCTTCTTGCCCACAGAGTGACCCCGCAACACAGTGTTTGAGGTGAAATGCTCCCCACGGGCTCGTGTTCTTGAAGGTCAGAGAAACGTTGCTTTCTGAGAGAGTGGGTGGTGATGGGGGTCTTATCAAGGCGATTGGGAGCGGGGCCAGGTGTAAAGGATAAGGAGCTGAATCAGGAAGTGGCTGAAAGGGGCGTGGCCAGGTGTAAAGAATAAGGCGTTGAATCAGGAAGTGACTGAAAGGGGCGGGGCCAGGTGTAAAGGATAAGGAGCTGAATCAGGAAGTGACTGAAAGGGGCGGGGCCAGGTGTAAAGAGTAAGGCGTTGAATCAGGAAGTGGCTGAAAGGGGCGGGGCCAGGTGTAAAGGATAAGGAGCTGAATCAGGAAGTGACTGAAAGGGGCGGGGCCAGGTGTAAAGAGTAAGGCGTTGAATCAGGAAGTGGCTGAAAGGGGCGGGGCCAGGTGTAAAGGATAAGGTGCTGAATCAGGAAGTGGTTGAAAGGGGCGGGGCCAGGTGTAAAGGGTAAGGTGCTGAGTCAGGAAGTGGCTGAAAGGCTTTGATATTTTGTAGCAGACTTCCTGTTCGCTCGCTAAGATGTGAGCTGGCCCAGTGTAGCGCTCCAGTCACGGCGGAGCCTGCTACTTCTGTGTCTTTTCTGCCATGGTGAACTGTAGCCCCTCATGAGCTGACACAAACCCTTCCTCTATGTTGCTTTTCATTGTGTATTTGGTCATAACTATCGGAAATAACTAAGACCTGCCATCTGCTGTCTCTCCAGGCTCCAGGACTCATTCTAAATTCTTTTCTCACCGCCCAACCATCCCTCAGTCTTCCCGACTTTATTTCTATCACAAACCACAGGCCCGACCCTCCTCTCACTGCTGTCCTCTGGTCACTCACCACCATCACCGGGCTGAACCACACTCAGCAGCCAGGTCACCCTCTGATTCCTCTCACCTAGCAGCCAACCTTCTCACTGGTAAATCCCATCCTTTCTTCGGAATCCTTAGCAAAGGTCAAACCCTCTTGGTACCCACAACCCAGCGGCAGGCCCACCTCCCACGATGATATCCAGCCCACCAGCCGATCCCACAACCCCAGCTCCCAGCCCGTTCTTGTGCGCACTGAGCCTGGAACAGTTGTTCCAATGTTGTGGCTCCAGGGCCTTTGGACTTAGGGTGCCTTGGAATTCCCCATCCTCCATGGTTGTGAATCTGCCTGTTTCATAAATCACACCCAATGGCACAGAATGCTTTTCTTGACCCTTCTGTTGGGGGCCCTCCGTCTGTGGCCCAGCTGCTAAGGCCCAACCGAGCTTTCGTTACTTTGAAAGTCACCTTGTTAGTATTCTGCTAATCTTATTATTCCCCATATACAAACAAAAACTCAGGGAGGGCAGAACCTCGTGTTCCTTATGGTGTTCCAGCACTTTCTACGGTGCGTAGGATCTCTAGGTGTTTCTGGACACTCCTGCATCTAGTCAATGATTAAAGGATGAATGGGAGAGCTAGGTTTGTCTGCCACACCTTCCCCCTTCTCCAGATCTTTATGACTCTTTTCTTATCCAACTAACCACTCAGGGTCGCCTTTAACCCTGACCAGAGTCATTCATGAATGACTAACGAAAAGCCGGAGAGTACGTTATGAGGACTCTCCCTCTGGGTGACAGCTGCTGGGGGCCATTAGCTTCTTCTGTGACCTTGCCTGTGAAGATAAAGGACTATGTGCCACATGTCTGGCCACAGAGTCTTCGGATTGGCTTCTCAACCTTATCAGCGTCACCGTGAAGCCTCTGAGCTATCCTGACACAAATTGTTTTCATTAATTCCGAGAACCCAAGGAAGCCATGCACCCTCCTGCGATGGCTGACTAAGGAGTATGCGCTCCTTCCTAGAGTCATGTTGCAGACCCTAGTGGCCTCTGTCTCATGGACTGTCATAGCTGAGGATGCCCCTCAGGAGAACTCCATGCCACAAGTCAACACAGAGCCGCTGGGCAGAAGAAGGGTGTTTCCGAGGGCCTCGGTTACAGACTGAGTCTTCCTCTCACTGAAAATACAACAAAGGGGGCTGTGGGGAGTGAGGCATGGTACAGGAATAGGGAGTGTGGGGGATGGAGAGTGGGGGGATATGATAGTAGGGGATGGAGGGTGGAGGGTGGGGGATGGAGGGTGGTCTGTAATTCTGGTACTATGAAAGCTGAGGCAGAATGCTTTATGAGTTTCAGGCCAGTGTGAACTACAGAGTGAGACAGTCTGAAAAGAACAAAAAATACAATAAAAACAAATGATTTGTTGCTCACAGAAAAACCACACTTACAAATAACATGTCCATCAAAGTGCCCATGGGTGTTGGGGCTCATGGTGAGATAGATTCAATGTTTTGTCTGTGACTCTTTGGGACAGTGGCCCAAGGTATCTCCAGGAGCCTCCAATGTCATCTTTTTCTGCTTAGTCCCCACCTCCTGAGTAAGGGAAGAAAAGCAGAGGCAATGACGCAACTGCAGGTGGCAAGGACTTGGGATTTTATTACACAACTTTGTTTAGCTGCAAGGGAGACTGGGAAATGGATTCTCGTTGGGCGACTCTGTCTCTCAGAGAAGTGACGGTAGACATCTGAAGTCTCAGTGGGTAAGAGCACCGGCTGCTCCCGCAGAAGCCCTGGGGTCACTTCTCAGCACCCACACAGCGGCTCACAGGACTCCAGCTCCAGGGGGTCTCTCGCACACCCTCTTCTGGAATCTTTGGGCCGCACGTGCACATGGTGCACATACATAAGTGCAGGGAAACCATCCGTGTACCTAAAACACAATAAACAAATCTAAATCTTTCAAACGTGTGTGCACTCCAGATAGGACACCGAGGACAGACTGAAGAACAGTTCCGCCCATGACCAGCTCTGTGGGCCAGGGCTGCAGTGATTTGGCTTCCTTTTGGGGAAAGGGTAGGGGGTTATGGGCACAGACTGACTCAGAAGCAGCCACATCTCTGAAAGTCCAGCACAGGCAAAGGCGGCATCCTGAAGACCCCCATGGGACGTGCAGTCAGGGGGAAGATGGACACCTTCAACTTATTCCTTTATAAAACTTTGTGAATCTTGTAACTTTTCAGGAACTCTGTTTCTGTCTTGTGCTTTTGAGACGATGTCTTACTGTGTGGCCCAGACCGGCCTCCAACTTTTAGTCCTTCTTATGTGACCCACAGGCTGGCATTGTGTGCATGTGTGTGTGTGTGTGTGTGTGTGTGTGTGTGATGAGTGTGTCTGTGTGTGTGATGTATGTGTCTGTGTGTGTGATGTGTGTGTCTGTGTGTGTCTGTGTGATGTGTGTCTGTGTGTGTGATGTGTGTCTGTGTGTGTGATGTGTGTGTGTGTGATGTGTGTGTCTGTGTGTGTGCACACACATGGAAGTGTGCATGAGCGTGTGTGTATGTGTCTGTGTGTGTGATGCATGTGTCTATGTGTGTCTGTGTGTGATGTATGTGTCTATGTGTGTGTCTGTGTGTGTCTGTGCATGTGATGTGTGTCTGTGCATGTGATGTGTGTGTCTGTGTGTGTGATGTATATGTCTGTGTGTGTCTGTGTGTGTGATGTGTGTCTGTGTGTGTGATGTGTGTCTGTGTGTGTGATGTGTGTCTGTGTGTGTGCACACACAGAAGTGTGCATGAGCGTGTGTGTATGTGTCTGTGTGTGTGTGATGCATGTGTCTATGTGTGTCTGTGTGATGTATGTGTCTATGTGTGTGTCTGTGTGTGTGATGCGTGTGTCTGTGTGTGTGATGTGTGTGTGTCTGAGTGTGTGATGTGTGTGTCTGTGTGTGTCTGTGTGTGTGATGTGTGTCTATGTGTGTGTGCACACACTGAAGTGTGCATGAGCGTGTGTGTGTGTGTGTCCGTATGTGTATGTAAAGATGATTAAAAAGCAAGTTTGGAGGAAGAAATAAAAGACTTTTCATAACCCAGACAGCTAGAGCAAACATTATTTAATGCAAGGCAAGAGGTGGAGTGTCAAGTTCTGGCCACACTGGAATCAGGACACAGAATGCAGAGACATGGCTGCCAGTGTTCAGAAAGGCCTACATTGGTGCTTCAGACTGAGATCTTGGTAGCTAAAGGTAAGGAATCAGAATGGGGAAGTTAGCTGTTTTCCCCAGACAGGCTGTTTTTGAGACCACAAGTCAAGCATCCGATGTCTGGTAGCGGGGAAGCCGCTTTTCTTCTCCGATCCCTGCAGAGATGACTTGCTGGGACTAAGAGTTCAGTTTGGGGCCTATGGGCAGCATTTGGGGGAGTGTTCTGTTAGCGTGTGCGTTGTGTTCCTTTAGCGCATGCATGTCCTTTGTAACTCCCCACCTTGGTCCTTCTGAGCCGGTGGCTTGCACAGACCAAGTCCTGTTCTTCTGGGGACAGTGGTGGCTCCCTATATTTACCTACCAGCACCTTATACCCATGGCTTTCAGCGTGGGCACTGGAGATCCAAACTCAGACCCCTGTGTTTGTGTAGCAAGCACAGTTATCTATTGAGCCATTTTCCTGTTTCCACAGCTACATTCTCAGCTGTACTTTTAAAAATCCGCAGGAGCTCTTGTGTGAGTCTGTCTACCATTCTCCCAACCACACGAGAAATCAAAACAGACAAGTGCTGAGAGCATTTATTTCAAAGTAGCAAGGTTTGTCTCTATGAGTGGCACTTAAAAAAAAAACAACAAAAAACAAACAAACAAAAAAAAAACCCCCAAAACCAGAAAGCAGCATTTCCTAAAACAGAAAGGTGAGCGGAGGGGCACCATTGTTAGACATTTCTATAACTGTCCGATTCTGCCTTCATGAAAGGTGACCGGCTGGCCTCACACTTGTCTCCAGAATCAGTCCTTGCAGAGTCGTGCTTCTGGGAAACTACACACACTAGAGTGTAAGGATACCGAAGGCCACGGTTAATTGTGAGAGCTGTTCTGATGTCGTAAGTCAAGACGCTCAGGCACCCGAGTGTCTTCAGATGTAGACTGTCACCACCTCCTCATTGGTGACAAGAGAAAATCTGGGTACCCAGTGTGACTGTCAGGTCCCGAGGTCTCATGGCTGATCAGCAACAGGGACCAAGGATGACCCAACGTATTCCCACCACTGCTCCGCCAAGGCTCTGCCCCTGTCACGGGTTTATTTGCTGCTTATTTCAGTGCAACTTGAACATCCAGGTATTGGATTTTGCTCAAAAGCAAGGGACAACTAAATTAAAGAATGACCGAGCTCGTGGCCCCGGAATAGCCAATTGCTAGTCTCACAGTCTTGGTGAGTTTCTGGTCACTGGCATCGGCCCACACGGTAACCCTTTGTACTTTCTGAAAGACTCATATAGTCGAGGTGGAGTCTTGGAGTGAGGGAAGGCAGCTCAGTCAGGGTGAATGCTCCCTCCTGAGAGTAGGGCAAAGGTGACCAGCTGAGAGCTGACTGGAGGAGGAGGGGTGTGAGGTCCTGGGCCAGCCCAACCTTCTGAACAGGTGCCTCTGGCCTGCTTTGACCTCCAGGTTAGGGTCACCTCTTCATTCTCACCCATTCTTACTCCTTCTGGCCCAGAACCGGCCAGGCCCTCTCAGTCATGTGGTGGCAAGCTGATTAGGCCAACTTGCCATTTCTGCGGCTCCAGAGGGAGCTGCCACCAGCGTTTGGATGGTGTTCCAGGAAGAGCAGTGGCGTAGTGACTGTGGCCTGAGCAAACAGTACCTCCACCGGCTCCCAGGTGTCATGGGCATGAGTCACCCAGATGCTATCTGATGGAGAAAGTCCAGACAGGGTCACCAGTGAGTCACAGGCCCCGTCAAAGACCTTTGAGGTGTATAGAAACCAGGTAGGAAATAAAAACAGAACCCTTACTGGGAGACCATTAAGCAAGCCTGGACTCTGTACCCGCAGAAAGGGTGGGTAGGCCAGGGTTGGATCTCCAAGCCCCTGGAGCCTCAATGGCTGTTGGGGACCTTCTTGTTGTTTGTGTGTTTGGATATGCCTCCGAATCCCAGGTTGGAGCGCTCTCTCTCTCTCTCTCTCTCTCTCTCTCTCTCTCTCTCTCTCTCTAAAATACTTATTTATTTTATGTATAGTGAGTATACTGTAACTGTCTTAAGACACATCAGAAGAGGGCATCTGATCCCATTACAGATGGTTGTGAGTCACCATGTGGTTGCTGGGATTTGAACTCAGGACCTCTGGAAGAGCAGTCAGTGCTCTTAACCTCTGAGCCATCTCTCCAGTCCAGATTTGAACTCTTACACCTAGGTTCATCAGCTTCCTGCTGGGACTCAGTAGCCCTCCTCACTTAAAATGCAAAGTCAGACACTGTGGCTTCTGGAATGGAGGCACCCGGCTGAGGAAGGATGATGGACCCAGGAAAGCCAAACGCTGGGGTGTCAATGTCGTCGTCTTCACAGTCTGCATCAGCAGAGGTCTCGTGTGCTCAGCGTTCAGTTCCTTTCCTTTTTAAGACTCGTTTGACATCATACACTAACCTGCCTGAGAAGGCTTTTTATGACTGTTCTAAACGAGAATTATTAAATGTTTGCCCAGTTGGTTGAGACACTGGAGTGAATTTAAAGGGACGCCGAATGCATGGTCTCTCATAAAGTCCACTCCACATTTCCCTTCTAAACTTTCCAGAACCTTATACAGGAAACAGCATCATCAGCGCAGACAAATGGAGGAGGATGGGCAGATATTGCCTCTCCTGGGGCAGTTTCGAATGCCAGTTTCAAAAGGAGAACAAGACAAAACAAACAAACACATGTGACCCTTGCTTTAGGATCAAGAGAGAACATATGGAGAAGAATTACAATATGTGGATTATTCTGTGCTATTCTTAACACTGGTATTAAATAAAAATTTTAATAGGCCACTGACTTCCAGTGAGGCACCACATGGACACCTGTCCCCGTCACAAGCTTGACATTCCCTTTGGAGACATTAATGGTAGAGCCCAGTGCAGCATGCCAGGGCCTCTGTCTTGGTGGCACAGAGGGTGTGTGGCAAGATGAGGAGATCAGCTTTCATTTTGCCAGAACCAGAGAGCACCATCTTGGTCCTTGGAATCCCTTGCTCAAATCATAACTTTCCAAAGGACACTCCAGGTCAGCCCTGCTTAGGTCCTTGTTCTCCAGTTATCGGGAGGGGAGGGTCAGAAAATCCTGGCTCGATTTGCACACCTGCTCTGCACTCAGTGCCCAGCGTTTGCCGAATGGATGCCGGATGCCAGAAACCAGGTTCAGACTGTGGGAGCGAAAGTATAGCCTTTCAGGACCTCTTCAGAGACTCCAGCTCCACAGAGAACACAGGAGACCAACAATGAGCACCCTGCTGTGTCTCAGCCTTGTCATGTGTCCTGTCAGCCACAAGCATGCAAAGCACATGTGTGCAGGCCCATGCGCGCACGTGCGCGCACACACACACACACACACACACACACACACACACACACAAGCACGTATCTCGAATGCAAACACAGGAGGCTCCACTACAAGCTCCGCCCACTTCTGAGAGCTGGTGCATTAGGAGATCCTTCTGCCCCACAGTGTGAGTGAATCTTCCATAGTCTCGTTCCTAAGAGCTGAAAATGAAGAGTCAGCCACCAACAGACCCTGAGACATCCATGAGGAGTCAAGCGTGAAGCTGCGGATATTTCTGGCACCTAGGAGGCAGAGGCAGGAGAACCTCCACAAGTCCTAGACTAGCTGGGCTACACAGTGAGACCACGGTGATAGACAGCCCACAGTTGTGTGGAATAAAGAGTGTGTTCATCTGCCGTGCTGTGTAATGAGTGAGCCTGTGCCAGATGGTAAACTCTCAATGTTTATTTTCTCATGGTTCCAAAGGCCACAGGTCCAAGACCAACCATGGGACAGTTTCTCCTGAACACCTCTTGGTGGCTTGTAGATGGTCTTCTTGTTTGTATGTCTGTCTTCCAGTCTTCTCTTACTGATGATACTGGTCATATTGGGTTAGGTCCTGTCCTAATGGCTCCAGTATATGTGTGTGTGTGTGTGAGTGTGTGTGTGTGTGTGTGTGTGTGTGAGAGAGAGAGAGAGAGAGAGAGAGAGAGAGAGGGAAGAGGGAGAAAGAGAGAGAGGAGAGAGGGAGGGAGAGGGAAGAGGGAGAGAGAGAGAGAGAGAGAGAGAGAGAGAGAGAGAGAGAGAGAGAGAGAGAGAGAACGTACTGAACTTGCATTTCACTGACTCTTCAGGCTACCGAGCCAACAGCCCACAGATCTACCTGTCTCTGCCTCTCCAGCACCAGAATTGTAGGTATGCACTGCTGGGCCTGGCTTTCATGCTCAGGTCCTTGTGTTTGCCTGGTGGGCACTTTATTGACTGAACTGCCTCTCCAGTCCCGCATGTATACTTAAATTAATTTTTTATATCTCTGGGTATGTCTGTCGTGTGTGTGGTTGTCCACAGAGGCCAGAGGAAAGCATTATATTGTTTCAGAGTTGGAGTTACAAGTGAATTTGAGCCACCACATTAGTGCTGGGAACAAAACTCAGGTCCGCTGGAAGGCCAGCAAGTGGTCTTAATCTCTAGGCCATCTCTCTGGCTACTTAGAATTTTGATTTTTTTTTTCTACCAGGTTTGCATTCTGTGCTGAGCAGCACAGCCCTGGCTCCTCCCTCAACTAAACTTTCTTTGATCTCCCCTCCCATTAACCCTCTGTATTCTCCCATCCGATTTATTGAACTCACATAGTTTTATGTGACTGTATAAAATCCAGCAACCACACTAAAAGGAAACATATATTTGTCTGTCTGTGACAGACTGACTATTCGCTTACTGTGGTTGTCTCCGATTTCCCCACAAATGACACAACAGTTCTTCTTTACAGCCAAATGCTTTCATTGTTTATATAAACTGCATATATCCATTCCCCAGTTGTTGGACACCTCCCTCGGTTGTTTAGGTGTGGTGAGCAGTATTCAGTGGACACCGGTCTCTCTCTGACATGGTGACTTCTGGCTGAGAATGAAAGTTAGTTCTAGCATTTTGAGAAACCTGATTCCCAGAGAGGCAGGGCTAGCCTAAGTCCCCGTGAACAATGTCTGAACTTCCCCTTTGTCCACATCTACAAATGGCTACATTGTAACACCATCACCTCTTTATCGCTTGTAAGTGGATCCCGCTCTGAGGAAGAAGTGGGCTTTGGTATATGTTTAGAGACAGATAAACGTTTAGCCCCCCAAAGGTAGCTACAAGTTCTCTGTTCTTCTCCCACCTAGAGGGTGCCCCCTGAGGACCTGTGTGTGTGAACAGCACAATACAGGTAAAGCAGTGCTGACCTTAGTTAGATGAGACTTCTTTCTCTTAGACACTCAGGCCTTGTTGAGTGGCCTTGGATTGCTCCTGCCCCACTGCAGAACCATGCATGGCTCCCATCCAGTAGTGTACTCTCTGTTTGCCTTTATTTCCCATCTTGTCTTCAATGAAAGACTAGATAACCATGGGTTCTGGGTGCAGTCAGTGGCTAGAGTGCTTGCTTAGCATGTGTGAAGCCTGGGTTGGATTCCCGGCATCACATCAACAGCATTTGGGGATGTGAGTTTTCTCGGCACTTGGGATTGAGATGCAGGGGGGTCAGGAGTCCAAGGTCATCTTCAGGGTTATGGTGAGGCTGCATGAAAGTCCGTCTCAGAAAACAAAACCAGTAATACACCCTAAAGAGGCCCCAGCCAAAGCAACAGGTCACAGAAGAAATCACAATAGAATTAGAAGCTATTCACCATGGCACAGTTAGAAAATATTAGATATTAAAGTGGAGCTTAGGGGTTGGGGATTTAGCTCAGTGGTAGGGCGCTTGCCTAGGAGGCGCAAGGCCCTGGGTTCGGTCCCCAGCTCCGGAAAAAAGAACCAAAATAATAAAGTGGAGCTTAGGCAGAATAAGGGAGCACTCAGTTTTAAACATTCTGCTGGGGATGAGGAGGGTGGGGAGAAAGGTAGAAAAGTAACAAAGCAAGCATCTTTCGGGGGAGACAAAGAAACTTGGGCTTGAACTTTGAAGATGATATCTTTAGGTCCCCTGAATTGGTAGTGTTCTGTGTGCATGGGGGGCGAGGAGAGTCCACATATCTTCATATCACCGTCATGGTGGGGGGAGTCATCACCGATGAACTTTCCACGCACTGAATATAACAGGCTCCTACCACTTCTCCATTTGACTTCCTCCATTGCTGCTTCCAG
The DNA here is from genome assembly GCF_021556685.1 of Rattus norvegicus. NCBI lineage: Eukaryota > Metazoa > Chordata > Mammalia > Rodentia > Muridae > Rattus > Rattus norvegicus. Next base: position 48,600,283 of record NC_141544.1, on the reverse strand, counting down.
CATCTTTGTGGCTATGAGAATCAGGGCTGCTCTTCAGATGCACAACACTCACTGTTCATTTCTGTGCCCTCCCAGGAGGTGATTATCCTTTCAGAAATATCATGCAGTCAATCCCAGGAGCTGCTCTGTCCCCACGTCTGCTGGAGGGTGGACACGTCTCTAACTTAGACCATGCTCAGCCACCATTTTACTTCTTGAGCCATTAAACAGCCTCATCCTGGCCCGCCGGCCTTCCATGCCCATCCACCCGTAGTCTGGCTGGCCCTGGTTTCCACCCACCCGGGGTTCTGGTTCGGCCCACATCCCCAGGCCTCAAGAGTGCCTCTGTGTGTCTTGCACTCAGCAGCCTTCACTTCCTGGGCTTACTCGTTTCTTTCCTGTGTCCTCTGTCCCATGCAATCAAGACATCTCTATCCCATGGCGGTCGTTGGCTCTAGAGTCAGCTGGCCTGAATTTAAATACCATGCTTCTTACCAGGGTGTCCCCCAAGGCACACAGGCTCCCTTACTCACACTTTCTCACATCGCTGTCCTGAAAACAAAAGCTAATCATTCTTCAAAAAGTTAAACGCAGATCGGATCTTATGGCCCAGCAACTTCTGTGGTTAATCCTCACTGTCAGCTTGACTGGATTGGGCTCACCCAGAAGCCGCAGCTTGCCTGGCTACATTTCTGTGAAATTCACTGAGACACGAAGCAGATTGGTGGAGAGACGTGAAGCCCCATAGAGGGGACCAGTGTAAACTAAATGTCACTGAATCGTAGACTATAAGAATGGTCAGTTGTGTGTCACATGAAAAAAGGAAGTGTGTGAGGAACATTAACCGCCATTATCATGACTTTCATGCCCACCGCCTGAACTGTGACCGGCCAGTTTCTACCCAGGCTTCCCGAAGCCTTCAGCTTTCTTTTGGAGATCACCAACACCACACCACACAGGTTAAAACCTGCCATCTTCCTATCTTTAGTATTTTTTGAATGTTTGCATTACATTTAGACAGATAAAAGCAGTTTATTTCGTCCACTGCACACACTAATAAGATCACAAGCATCTTTCAAAGTGGAAATTACTGCTGGGCAAATAGCTGCTAATTAATAAATTGAGAAATGCCGCAGGTGTGAGGGTGTCCTGCGGGAATGCTGCCTTCTTGCTTGTCCTGTGTTATCTGGGATTTCAAATATTTCCCTAACTTACTGAGAAGTTACAGGGTCCAGGCTCCAATCAAATGCCTGATGGGTCAGGTAGGCTTTTATCGAGAATCCTTCTGACATTAGCTCTGTCATTTGAAGATCCTTTTTTGTTTGTCCTTATGTGTGTGTACACGTGCTTATATGTGTGAATTTAGGCGTGTGCACCATGGTGTATGTGTTTCTATGTATGGATTCAGGCATGTGCACCATAGTGTAAGTGCTTATATGTATGGATTTAGGCATGTGCACCTTTGTGTATATGCTCATATGTGTGGATTTAGGCGTGTGCACCATGGTGTATGTGTTTACATGTATGGATTCAGGCATGGGCACCATAGTGTATGTGCTTATATATGTGGATTTAGGTGTGCACCATGGTGTATGTGTTTCTATGTATGGCTTTGGGTGTGTGCGCCACGGTGTATGTGTAGAGTTTGGAGAGCCACCCCCATGGTACACCTTGTCTTCCAGCTTACTTGTTCTCTTGTGGCTGCTGGGTGGGCCTGGCTAGATCTGATATTGGATTCCCCAAATGGATGGTTTCTGTCACACTGATTTCTGTCTCCACCATCTGTGTGGCTTAACTGGGCCAACAGATAATCCAGTGGCCCTTTGGAAAGGCAGAGAGGCCTGTCCTTTCTGTGCTCACGAGCAAGACAGAGTTGTGTGACACTGGAGACATCTGTCCTGTCCAGCACTTCAGATATACTATGACTCGGAGAAGCTAAGAAAAAAGCCCTTGGGGAAGGGCGTCTTAGAGGAGGTGGCTTTTGTCATTGACACCAAGGGATAAATATGAGATGAAGAAGACAGACAGTCGAGGTCAGATCCGGAGACCAAGAAAGAGCAAACAGAGACATCTGGCTTGCTGTTGCTGCTAGAACAAACTACTTGGTGATCACCTGGTTAGAACGTCTTATGGGGGCCAGGGAGATGGTGCAGCCAGTAAAAACGCTTGTCACACAAGTCTGAGAACCTGAGCTAAAGCCCAAATGCCTGCATAAAAATACCCGAGCATGGCACGCCTGTAATCCCAGGCCTGAAGAGGAGGTGCTAGATCCCTAGGGCTGGCTAACTAGCTTGTAAAGTTGATGATGCCCCAGGCTGAGATCCCATGGATCCCAGTAAGTGCACTCTGTCTAATCAGGCAGTCTGAAGCCCTCCACAACCTCCCTTCTTTGCCATGTGGTAGCGCATTCAGGGTCTGGGGGTGAAGTTATTGGTACCCTGCACACTCAGTTTCCTGACTCCTAGAACAGAGAGGCAAGCACTAGGTGGGATTGCCTGTTTGGCATCGGTAGCTCTGAGACACTCCCTAGCAGCCTGTGGGTCAGACAAAGATTTGGTCCATCAGGGAGACCCATCCATGTGCAGGAGAAGCAGGGCGAGTGTAAGGCTGGGCCCCGTAGAGCGCAGACGCTTAGGGCAAAGAAAGAGCAGTGCCATTCGGGCGTAGGTGGGTGATCTCAGGAAGAATGGGGAATTAAGAACAGCAAGCCAGGAAGCAGTGCTCCAGCGTTAGTCCCGCCCCCAGGTTCCTGCCTTGAGTCCCTGTCCTGACTTCTCTCCATGATAGGCTATAAACTATAGGCTGAAATAAACTCTTTCTTCCCCCAAGTTGCTTTTGGTAATGGTGCTCCATCACAGTGGTAAAAGTCAAGACATCTTTCTTGTTTTCTCTTTCTCGTCTTCCTCTCCCTTTCCCCTCTGTGTGTGTTTGTGCGCATGTGAGTGTGTGCATGTGTGTGCATGCATGTGTGTGTGTGCATGTATGAGTGTTTGTGCGCATGTGAGTGTGTGCATGTGTGTGCATGCGTGTGTGCATGCATGTGTGTGTGCATGTATGAGTGTTTGTGTGCATGTGAGTGTGTGCATGTGAATGTGTGCATATGTATATGTTTGTGAGTGTGTGTATGTGTGTGTGTTGTGCATGTGTGTGTGCTCACATCTCTGCCTGCGGTAGGGTGTCTCTTGCTTCTGTCACTGCACTGTGTACTCCTGGCCTTCCCGATTCTGGGTTTCTGGTGCTCTGCAACCATGTTAGGCTCTTTACATGGGTCCCAGGGGTCAAACTCAGACTGTGTTAATAAGCATTTTATCCGCCGAGTGGAGCCACCTCCCCGGCCCACTCCTCTCTTCTTCTATCTTGACCTTTTTTTTTTTTTTTTTGAGTGGATTACCCTTGTCTGAGGATGGAGCTCACGATTACAGTTCACAATGATGTGGATGACGCAGGATCATCTCCTCATGTCAAGCTTCTTCACTGAGTCACCTCTGCAAAGTCCCTTTGGACATGAGGGGGATGTGCAGGCCTCAGAGATTAGGACTCCACCACCCTCGAACCTCCATTGTCCACCTCCTATGTCCTCTCAGACCATGGCCCACTGGACGTTTCTACTCCAGCCAAGAAGATCCCCACACTCCTCTGGGCCTCCAGAATTCTCTGACAAAGCCTCTTTCCCTTCTTGGAACATCCCAAGTTCTTAGCAACTTCCAGAACCCCACCTCCCCTGGGAAATCCCCACCACCACATCAGAGCTCACACCTCCCTCTTTACCAGGTCCTTCTTCAGTGGAACACACAACAATACCCCTGTCAATGTTTTTCTGTGTCTCTTCTTTGGTCAGTGTAGAGAGAGCCCCAATACTGTATCCTAACCCAAGAGCCAGGAAGCACTGCATAGAGCAAATCAATAAAAAGGCAACGTGTGCTTGTACCTCAGAGTGACTGAGAACTGATGTGACATCAGTGACCAAATTAACCAGAATGCTCAGTGTGGGCCCTGCAAACAGGAAGAAAGAACAAAGTATGAACCACACAGACCCTCAGGAGGGGTTTCCATCACCACCCCTACCCCGTCCCCATGCTACTTGGCTTTCATTCTCTGAAGCATTTGGGAATAAGGAAAAAAGAGTCTTCCCCCCAGAATGTTCTACCACAACTGTGCTTAGAATCAGAGAGAGACTGGAGCGACCTTTGCAGTTCCGTTTACCCCAGCAATCCCAGAAGAACAGAGGCCCCTGGAGAACCTCACGGAACCCTTTCGTACCCCGCTTTGCTTTGTCTCCCTAGGCAACCGCCGGAAAACCAATTAATTGAAAGCACCCATTTTCTTTAGCCATTTGTAATTCCCCAAACTAGATTGTAAATTAAGATAATAAGCACGTGCTGCTTTAACAAAGTATCTAAGTACTACAGTGTCTTAACCTGAAGACACCGTCCACTTATGCACACTCTGAAGCAGCTGGCTCTGCTGCACTTACTCTCTGTGGTAACTCAGGGGTCCTGTCATCTTGCTGTCAATATATGACCTCAGGGATTGTCACGGAAGAGGAAAAGAAAATGTGTCAAAGGTCAGCTTGGGAGCTTTATCACCAGAAGCCAAGGGGATGGTTAGGGTAGCCACAAAGAAGTCTGGGAAATGTAGTCTTCGTGTGTGCCCAGGAAGATGCAGAATCAGCGGTCTCTGCTGTACCAGGTTCACAAATGCTGAGGCCATCTGTGGTCTCCTTTGGACACATTTGATTGACATGACATTTGCCCTGACAGTCACAGATGTCTGGAAGTGTGGAGACCAAACCTTGAGGTCACCAACTGTTCCTGGTGTCATGACATAAACAGTGGCGTACTTCAGTGAGAGGCCAAATCTTTTAAGTTCAGACTTCATTTTCGAGAAACTGACCTATGTTTAGACTCAGGTTAAACAAACAGGCTGGTACCTAACATTAGTTTCCAAGTTGTCCCCCAACAAAACCCGAGCCTAGCTCTAGTCTCTAGGCTAATCCCGACAAGACCAGACTCTCCAGGTTATTCCCCCAACAAACCGGCACTCCCAGGTTACAAGCCCACCCCCTGCCTATCGACCGCCAATGCAGTGGGGAGCAGAAATCAAATTTAAGATCTGACTCCCAGCACCAGACAGTTATGTAAAAGGCCACAGTAGCTTTCCAGTTAGGCTTACACACTTACCCCCCCACTTGCTGCTTACTATAAAGCTTTGCCCTGATAGATATTTGGGGTTCCTCTCTCCACCAAAACCATCCTGCATGTCAGTGGTGAGCTGAGGGGCGGGATCTAGCTCACACAGAATAAAGACCCTGCTATCGGTTGCATCAGATTGGTTCCTGTCTGTTTTTTGGGGGATGGGATGGGGATCTCTACACTTCCCTGGGTACTACATCAACAGTTCATGAGTTTGGCCACCCTGTAGTCATAACCAAGTGGTGACTCTATCACTGGTGACATGTATGGTGTGAGTGTGTGCTGTCCTCTGGTGATCACATTTAAGGCTTTGCTTGGTTTTCTTTCCAGATAGTTTTTATGAACCAAGGTCCAGAGTCTTTGGCTTCGTGACCCAATGCTGGGGTTTTCTATCTTAGGATTCTGCTGGCTGCCGTGCCCATTTCTGGTTTTTCGTTAGCAGACGCCTGTACCTCTGGACTGAATACCCTAGCTCTCCCCGCCTGTTTCCACCGTGGACTGGAATGGCAGGGCTGTGTTCTGGTGAGGCTTCCTTCCAGTGTGTTCTACTTTCCAGAATAGGGACCTGCTTCAGGCTGAGGCCCCTCTAAAGCATCCCCCCGAGGCAGGGCCTTGCTTTCCTGGAGAGACTGCTCTGGCTGGAGTGTGGAGAACTTTTGTCCATATAAAGGGCTGTGTCCTGGAACCTGCAGCTTGCCCCAAAGTCTGAGGTTCTTCAGGGAGTTGAACGCTAAGTGAAAAGGCTCCCACGGGAGCACGGAAAAGACCTCGCTGACGTCGGCCTAACTGGCTGCCAGATCCCAGCGACTTATTCCCAACGCCTCCCACTTCGAACTCCTTGGAATAATGTTCTGAGGAGGTCTGAGCAGAGGAGTGCTCAAATAAATCAATGACAGCCACTGGAACGCATGAGTAATGGAACTTATCACCGACCGGGCCTCTGAAGCCGGGCTGGGTAGGCGAGCACGCCTCCAGGACCGTGCGTGGCTGCCACGCCTGCGCCTGGGGCCCTGCTGACTTTTTCTTACAAAACGGAAGGTTTTCACTTCCAGCCCCCATCATTGCTCAGTGAGGAGTCACCCAAATGGGAGAAAAATGAAGCTAGGGGGTCTTTGAACATGGTTGTTTTAAATTCCTCCTTCCCTTCCGTTCCGTTCCGTTCCCTTCCCTTCTCTTCCCTTCCCTTCCTTTCTTAACATTTTGATCCGGAACATCTGTTTTTGCTTAAAAGTCCAATTATATCAATAGCCGTTTGCATCCAGTCCTCGGACATAGGTTCATGCAGATGTTGCCTGACGTGGGATTTTTGTATGATATACATTGTTTTTTTGTTGTTGTTGTTGTTGTTTTTTTAAAGTGAAATTCACTTCGCCTCTGCTCCCTTCCCAGTGAAGCTAAATCCAAGAAATGTACAAACCTTGCAGAGGTGTGCAAAACACACCCTCTCTGCTGCTCATGCGTGAGTCACGGGAATGTCGTGTTGGATGGGCTAGTGATTCACTCTGCACTGTGAGGGTTACAAGGAGCTGCTGACTGACTCCGAAGGTTGGTAATGGGACCACTCAGTGCGGTGGAGTGAGGAGACCTGCACACTCAGGCTTGGGTGATTCAGACAACCATTGCCTTGGCTCAGAGCAGGGAGCAGGACAAATTGAAAGTGATTAGGGAACCCAGGGCGTGGGAGAATTAGGTAGCCGAGCATGACTGGGCATTGAGTATCGAGGGACGGCCGGCAGCTTTTGCTTTCACTTCTGTTACTGAGATTAAAAAAAAAAACGAAAAAAAAAAAAAACACCCTGACAAAAAACAACTGGGGTGAAGAAGTGTTTATTTAGCTTACGGTTCCAGCTAAATCGTTGCTAGCATCGTTGTGGAGAGGTCAAGTCAGGGGCTCCAGTCTTGTCCACAGTCAAGAAGAGCAAAGAGAGTAAACACACCTGCTTTTCTGCTTGCTCGGGCTCAATGCCCAGGGCCGAGTATTCAGCTGGTTTTCTCCACTTTTGCGTAGTTGAGGGTCCACCCAAGAACTGCTGTGTCCCACAGCCAGGGTGGGTCTACCTACCTCAGTTAGTATCAGGACAAGTGTCATAGCCATATCCAACCTGATCGAGGTGATTATATAGTGTGACAATTCACAGTTAAAATTACCCAGAAGAACGTGTGCGGGAAGATGATGTCATGGAGGACCTCTGGGTGGTGTGCTCTGGGACCCTGCTGCCTGCAGCTGGAGGAGGGCCATCCCACCTTATCCTTTTGGGTCCCAGGCAGCTCCGCACCACAGCTTAGAGAAGTGTAAACCCCCTGACTCTTGTCTTCACCTTGACGCTCTGCCCAGGCATTGGTGACATGCAGGCGATTCAGTCCTATTCAATTTTTATTAATCCTGTGTCCACACCTAAAGAGACTTCTTAATGGTTGGGATAAATCGTGAAGTCATCTTTACTCTGTAAAATGACAGTCAGTTCATATTCTTATGCTGTCGTCACAGTGGCTTTTCTCATTGCCGGGACATAATACTCAACAAAGGCGGAATGAAGGATTTGTTTAGGCTAACAGTTGAGGGGTGCAGTCCATCGAGGTGGGGGAGGCGGGGCAGAAGGAGTATGAGGCAGCTGGTCACAGAGCATGGGTGGGAAGGAAGCAGAGATTGCCGAGGCTGTCACACAGTTACCGTTTCCATCTCCATCAGACTAGGACTTCCTGGAGTCATTTGAATCAGACTTAAGCTTGTCCACCTATGATCCTTTTACTCAAGAAAGATTTTTTTTTTCGAGATAGGGTTTCTCTGTACCCTTGCATCTTGGAACTCACTCTGTAGACCAGGCTAGGCTCAAACTCAGAGATCTGCCTGCCTCTGCCTCCTGAGGGCTGGGACTACATGTGTGTACCACTACACCCAGCTTTACTCAAATTTTTACCCAACCTCAAATATATAAAATAGGCACACAAACCAAACATATACCGGTAAGAACTTACCAAAATTGATTTTTAAATCATTCTTCAGTATACATACAATTTTATCATTTATTAAAGGCAAAAGGAAAATTTTATAACAGTGGTTAGATAAACATGCTTGGTTAGTTTTATACAAGGAATTAAATCCTGGGTGGATATTTTATGCTGTAGGATGTAGAACATTTTCAGGTTCTTCTAAGCAACGTTCATATGTTGACTCATCCATGCTGTGAGTTCTGGTTTGTGGATTTACACAGTACAATAATAGGAGATGTATGCTTAGGTACCGTCTGAAGCCTGTCCTAATCTCAAGCCAAAATTTAACTAATTAAATTAATTGAATGGCTTTTTGTTTTAAATGGTGCTCAAATCAGCAACTTGACTATTGTAAAAATCAAACCTCCTCACACAACATTCCACAAATCTGGAGCCTGAGCTGAGGTGTTACAAGTATAGTTCATTGGGCTTGTGAGGCCTGAGGAAGAACACAGCGCTGAGTGCACATAGTGTGTGCTCAGAGTGTGTGCACAGTGCTGAGTGCACATAGTGTGTGCTCAGAGTATGTGCACAGTGCTGAGTGCACATAGTGTGTGCTCAGAGGAAATACACAGTGCTAAGTGCACATAGTGAGTACTCAGAGGAAATACACATTGCTAAGTGCACATAGTGAGCGCTCAGAGTGTGTATGTGGGGCTAGGTGCACATAGTGTGTGCTCAGAGTGTGTGCACGGTGCTAAGTGTGCATAGTATGTGCTCAGAACCGTGGCTGCAGTGAAGCCACCAAGCCAATGACCCCAGACGCACCTTGGAATCATTATTTGTTGTTTGAATTCTGCAATAACTTTTGGTTCTTGTGTTCAAAAAAACCTTTACTGCTGCTGAATTTTCTGTGAACACCGCATGCAGCTGCAACTCACATTTTAAGGACCCAAGACATATGCCGAGAGTTAGAGTTACCCAAGGTGCATTAACTTTGAATGGATGCAAATCAAAGGTCCAAATACACGATTCAGTAGACAGGAACTGGAGACAAATGACTTCTCGGGAAAATTTTATTAGAATGACAGCAATGTGACCTCAGCTGTGATGGGGCCCTGAAGGGGGAGAACAAGCCTTTGAGTGGAAGGAAGAGCTTCATTAGGGGAGGAATACTCATGAGTAACATGTCTGTGGTCCTGAAGCGAGACAGAGACTCTTCATTCCTTAACTCATCTCTAGAAGGGTGGGGAGCTCCAGGCCACAGGACAAAGCCAAAGCCCGAGTGCAAGAGGCACAAACAGAAGGACATCAGATTAATTCGGAGGTGCCTTGGCTCTCAGGTTGGAGGTTGGGGCAGCTGCAAGAGGGGAGGGAACTGCAAGTGTTGTGGGATATCTACTAGAGAAGACAGACACCAGTTTAAGCCAATAGAACATCTTTATTATCCGCCAGCAGAAACACTGGGCACTCACTGAGCCTTTCATGGGATGAGCTTTTAAGCATCTTGGGTTGACATACCTCGGTCAGCAAGAACAGTTAGTCGGAAGTGGAGCTACAGAAGCCAGAAAGGCAAGGTTGGTACGTTTAGAGACTTCCCCAGAATGGTGAACTTGGATGGATTAGGTCTTCACGTTCATTTTGGTGTTTTCTATGTCCTGAGTTTTATGACCTGAATGACATTTCCATCATAGCAGCTGTGCTGAGGTCTGGGGCCGGTTACATGACGCCATGGCAACAATGGGAAACTCAATTTCAAAGGACCAGGACCAGCAGGGAAAGAAACATGAGGGTGGGGTCTCATCTGAAAACAAGAATTAGATTCTCATAGATGATCGTCGGTCCCACGGCGACACGGACCTCTTCTTCTTACCTAGCTTCCCACTGGCTTCTCCATTGGAAGGTTAACATTGCCGGTGGATGTTTTCCATGTTTGTCTGTTCATAAACACAGAGCAGATGGTGGCTCTGCAGACTGCCATCCGGGCTGGTGTGAGTGTGGAGGGGGCCTGAGAGTCAGTTAGCCAGCTCTGCCTGCTCAGAACGTTTGGTTATGAAGTAATGTGGTTATTTTGGCTTTGCACTGTAGCAATGTAATAGCCTAAGCAGGAATCCTACTCAGATATTTTTTTAAAGTTACCCTGTCTTTAACATATATTAGCAATCATATTTTACGAGTGTTCATTTAAAACCAACAAAGACTATCTCATCTTTCCTTATTCTTCACTCTAGTCATCCATGCTGACCAAATATCTAATGGTCATGCCTGCTCACCTTTCTAACCTCCTGACCTCTGACCCAGCCTTTCACTGTATTTGGAAGGAAAGGCTTGGGGGGGGGGGTTAGGGCACACCAGACAGGAGACATAGTATCAGTTAGGTCACTGCCAGTTCTTTTGTGTCACAGAGCATCTTGGTGGCATTAAGAACACTGTGCCAAGAACAATCAAAATGTTCCCCTGGACTGTACTTTCTGCATAGGTAATTTGGTTCCCATCACTGGATTTGCACGAGTTGATGTGATAGGGTTAATATGTGGACCTCACACTCTAATAGTGTTCAGAGTAATTCTCCAATGATTTTGATTTTTTCCCCCTAATTTGTGTGTGGGGGGCATGTGTGGAAGCCAGAGGACAACCTTAGGTCTTATTCCTCAGGCACTGAGTACCTTGTTTTCTGAGATACATTCTTTCTCTCACTTGCCTAGAGCTCACCAAGTAGGCTAGGTTCGGTAGCTGGTAAACACCGGATATATTTCTGTCTCCGCCTCCCCAGGATTGGAATTGCACATGCATTGCACCATGCCTGGCTTGTGTGTGTGTGTGTGTGTGTGTGTGTGTGTGTGTAGTATGTGTATATGTGTGAGTTGTTCATATGTATAATATATATGTGTATGTGTGTGATATGTGTATATGTGTGAGTTGTCCATTTGTGTAGTGTATATGTGTATGTTATACAGGTATGTAGTGTACGTGTGTATTGTACATGTATGCAGTATATGTATATGTGTGAGTTCATGTATGTAGTGTATATGTTTGTGTTGTACATGGGTATAGTGCATGTGTGTGTATGTTTAGTATATATGTGAATTGTTCATGTGTGTGTGAATTATTCATGTGTGTAGTATATGTGTGTATATGTGTATACACGTGTGTATTGTATATGTATATAGTGTATATGTGTATGTTGTACATGTGTATAGTATATCTGTGTGTGCATGTGTGTGGTGTGTATGTATGTATAAGTTGTTCATGTGTGTAGTGTATATATGTGTGTGGGGCTAGAATCCACAGTGGGTATCTTTCACTTATCTACCTTAATTTGTGGAGGCAGGGTTTCTTCCTGGACCCGGCGGTCACTGGTTAGCTGGCCAGAGAGCCCTAGGGTATGCCTGCCTCTGCTTCCTTAGTGCTGGGATTACAGATGCACGCTGCTGCTTGCACTGGGCCTCTTACATGGGTTCTGAGGATCAAACTCAGGCCACTGTACTCAAAGGCAAGCACTTTCCAGCTGAGTTACCTCCTCTCATATCTTCCAAGGATGTTCTGCTACTAATCCCCAATCAACCAGTGAGGGAGATCTATACCATGGTCGGAAGGCAGTCTACCTGAAACCCCCTGGGAATAATTTCAAACCATTCATGGGCATGGAGGGTACACCGTGGACTACCAGTGGGCCCATAGATCTATGGAGGTGGCTAGCAGAGTCATAGGCATATGTGTGGTGGTGACCTGTTATTGGCTTGCTGGTTTACCCCACACATCTGGACTGGGGATGACGGTTCGCACAGGGAAGGTGAATGTCCAGGAGCCGGGCTCTTACTAGGTGAGCTCACAGTGCTTAAGTCAGCTCTTCTAGGTTGGTTCTGCTGCTCAGATAGCCTCTGAGAGATCTGACTTCTAACACACAGTCAGCCGGGGGTGCTGGAGGTGCCAGAGAATCAGGCAAGATCTGGCTGGCTAAGGACACAGAGAATGTGCTCAGCGATACAATGCTGATTTCCAGCAGAAGGCTGAAGGGGAGCAATCATGAAGGTGGCTTGCTCTTGTGTTTGTTTTTACATGGGATTAGAGCCTCTTTGATGATAAAATCAGCTTGCCAAGATACAGGAAGGCAGCTGGGATTCCCAATCCAGAAAGCTAGGAAGAGCAGGACATTTTATCCCCAAGTGTTTTGGGGACAGTCCTCTGTGAACTTGACGGTGGTAACTCTGAGGACTCAGGTCTCAGGATGTGTCCTGAACCACTGTTTTAATAAACATCAATCTCCCATTAGAGTTATCAGAGGATCCATTTATGTGATGTGCTCAGGCCTGAGAGGCACCAACCTCCCCTGGCAAACCTCCCATTTAGTGTGCTAAATTCCAAGCCCTGTTAATCATTTGTGTAGGGCGTATGTTTGGACGTGACGTGTCTACAATTAGGCCTAATTAAATCCTCCCACTTCGAGCATGCTGAAAGACCAGCATTTAAAAATAGGAGCTGAATAATTAGGGTCATTAATAAGGGCTGATTATTTTGTTTATGATAGCTTGAAAAATGAATACGGCTCAGCACTGCTCCGTGTCTGATGAAAACGCACGGAGCCGAGCTAAGATTTCTGGAGGGAAGCCCTCATTATCGGACGGCTGTGTTTCCTTATCTCCCCCGGGTGCTTGACTCTGGCCTGCTTAGCAAAGTCTTTCCATAGAGTCGAGGTCATCACTTGGGAAGGTTAGAGGAGTCTGCTGCACTGGGCAGAGCAAGGTGGGCAGCAAGGAGCCGCCTGGATTGAGCCTCCCAAAACTCCTCAGAGAGAAGGTCTGTGCCCTTCCCAAAGTCTCTTGCTGGAGGTGGCGGCCTTCCTCCCGAAGAGGTTTCAGGAGCCAGCCCCGTTGCCTTCTCTCATCTTGTGGTTACAGCAAGGATTTTTCTGAGGCCACAGTAGATGCATTGCTGTGATCTCTACTTCGCCCACAGTCTACCTCCACCTGCCCCTTACGTAAACAGTTTATGCACACCATGCCACTGCGTTTGGGATGTTTTGAATTCTCCTGCCTCCCCGGTGGGCTTAGAGAGCATCCTGGGGGCACATGAAGACAATGGTAACACTCAGGGTGGTTGTGAGGTAACAGGATGATACCCTGCCTCTGCAGTGCCGAGCCTTCGGGAGTGAGAACTCATCTGCTGCCTGTTCGAGATGGAGGAGGGCTGGGAACGGAGTGGGAGAAGTCAGACACGTACAGAAAGCTGACATGAGTTGGCTGGCGCTCAGTAAAAGACGGGATTTCTTTCTTCCTTTCTTTCTTTCTTTCTTTCTTTCTTTCTTTCTTTCTTTCTTTCTTTTTTTCCTCCCTCAGGTCTGAGCTGGATTTTATTCCTAGGGTGCTAGGATATGTGCGTCTTACTGAGCAACTAACCTCAGAAGAATCTGGGCTTGCGCTCCTCTCTCTCTCTCTCTCTCTCTCTCTCTCTCTCTCTCTCTCTCTCTTTCCTTTCCTTTAGCATGTAAATTATTGTACTCTCGGCTAAGCTTAAGACTTCACCTCTGAGCCTTGAGCAAGCTTCAGGTGAAGCTGGCTTGGCTGTGTGAGCTGGACCTTCCCCCTAGGGGCTGAAGTCAGCTCTCGCCAGCTGAGAACTGTTGCGTGTTCTGGGTGCCAGTGTTGAATCTGGCTTCCGTTTTACATGAACAATTGATCTTGTTCAAGATTTTCACATCTGCTTTTTTTTGGATAGAAGTGGTTAATTGAATGGGGCTCGAGGCACATGACAGTCCCCTGAAGAGACTTTTACAACATTGCGTTTCTTAGCCACAGTGCACGGGACAATCCAAGCTGGGCGATTTCTTCACTGAAGGGCTGACTTGGGTCTCAAAGAATGTTTAGCAGACACTCTGGCCTCTACCTGTCACTATCAGTACCCTGTCCCTCACGCACATGTGTGTACATGCGCGAGCGGTCAACACACACACACACACACACACACACACACACACACACATCACACACCCCTCTTAGTTGTGACAGTTAAAGATGTCTCACAGCACTGTCAAATGTCCCCTGGGGATAGGGGCCAAAATGAACGCAGGTTGAAGGCTTCTGAGGTGACACAATTCCTTGAAGAGGCAGAAATCATTTCTGCTATTTAAAATGCCTAAATCACCTAGAACATTTATTTCTGGAGCATGTAGTCACTGGATCTCAAGGTCTCACTTATGCTCAGCGAGGAAGGGAAACCGTCACTCTCCCGTCACGTTCCTCTTCGGTTCTTGTTATGATTTTTCTCGCCAAACTTTAAGATTAGGAGGAGAGTTCCCCTTGTGCCACATCCTCACCAGCACGTGCTGTCGCTTGAGGTTTTGCTCTTAGCCATTCTGATGGGCGTAACATGGAATCTCAGAGTTGTTTTGATTTGCATTTCCCTGACAACTAGGGACATTGAACATTTAAGTGTTTCTCTGCTGTTAGGGAATCCTCCTCTGTTGAGAATTCTCTGTTTAGCTCTGAACCCTACTTTTTAAATTGGGTTATTTGTTTTGTTGGTGTCTCACTTCTTGAATTCTCTATATATTTTGGATATCAGTCATCTGTGGGATGCAGGGTTGGTGACGATCCTTTCCCATTTTGTAGGCCGATGTCTTGTCCTGTTGACGGTGTCCTTTGCCTTACAGAAGCTTTGGGGTTCAAATGCAGATCTTCCACCCTGACAGTTTCTGGTGTGCGTGAGTGACTGTTGATGTTCATCTAGACTCCTCCATAGCCACTTTCTTCGAGCTGTGCAAGGGACACTTCCCAGGTGTATAGCGACCGAACCTTAGCCTTATACACTGGCTTTGCGTCTTAGTATCTCCTGCCGCACAGCTCCTATGGCGTGTTGAAGATTGCACTCGGAAACCGGCCATGTTCCCCGGGCATGCCAGAAGACTGTCATCACCTCAACCCCCAGAGAGACTGACTCCGAACCTGATTCGAAATCACTTCAGAGATAAACCCAAGTCACTGTGTGCGAGATATTCATCATGTGCGAGGGACGGGAGATCGAGTTGCCTGACCCTGTGATTTTAGGGAGAAGAGAAGTGATGGGCTGTAGAGATAGCTCAGTCAGTAAGGTACTTGCTTAGCAAGCAAGAGGACCTGAGTTCAGTCCACAGAATGTTAAAAACAAAACCAAACGAAAAGCAAACAAGACACACACAGACTCACAGACACACACACACACACAGACACACAGACAAGCACACTCACACACACAGACACACACAGACACACACAGACACACACAGACACACACACACACACACACACACACACACACACACCCCTATGCATGCACATAGCAGCAATGGTCTTGGCTTTCAGGACACTTACTAGAAAATTGATTCTGGGGCTTGGTGCCTGGAGGTAGATGTGAGGCAAAATGGAGGCACAGACAGACTGCCTTTAGTTTTACTAAATACACCCCATACAGCTGTCCTTGTAACTCTGGGAGGGAATGAGGCCTGTTTTCTCTTTCTTGTTTGTCCTAGGGACTGCTGACAGTTTCAGTTTGAATAGGAGTCTCAGCCCCCTCTTGCCTGTGGCTTGTCTAGTGCAGACACTCAGGAGCCTCCCTCACCTCTCTCCGCTCACTCTGGATGTGTCACTACAGCTCCAGTTAGCTTGGTCTTTCCCTCAACCACATGGACCCCTCAGCAGCAGGGCCAGAGACCCGGAAGGAAACACAAGGACCTCCCACAGGCCCATCCAGTGCAGGTTTGCAGCGTGGGGTGCGGGGGAGACAGGTAGCAGGAGAGGCCAGTGTTTGGAGTTGCTGGTAAGTTCAAATGTGAGGGCCTACTGTGTGTGACCAGCAAGCGCAGTCTAAATACGGATAAGAATAAATGACCTAGCAAGGCACAGCTAGACCTAAGGCTCTGGCTTACAGCACCAGAGCCTTAGTGAGCTCACTTTCTGAGGCTACTGTGACCTCAGCAGCAGAGGCTGATTGCCCACAGTCCCAGAAGTCCAGATGAGGTCTTAGGCAGAGCCATGCGTCTCTGAAGGCTCTAGGGAAGGGTCCCTCTCGAGCTTGTTGACATCTGGTGTTCACACATCCTGGGTGTCCCTTGGCTCCTATGGCCATCTCTGCTCTCTCAGCTGTCCCTCACCTCATAGTTCCCCTTTCCCCGTGCCTGTCTCTCCCCTCCCAATAGGACACGGGTGGTGAGGGATTAGAGTCCATTCTATGTCACCATGAACTAATCATAGCCGATCTGTGATGAATGACCCTGTTTTCAAATAAGATTGCATTCTGAATCAGGGGCCACACTTAAGTCCATCCCTCCCCCCATCCTCTGCAGGGCTGTTTTCTGAGGAAGGTCATGACTTTGTCTTCCTGAGAGGATCCATCTGTGGAGGATGAGGAAGGATGCCCCTTCCGAGGTTTCAGCCCCAAACACTGGCAATCCAGAGGCCCCTTTTCATGCTTCCTATGCTGGGTCATTTGTCCCCACATGTCTGCTTCTCACAGGGACAGCTCCTAAGCGGCCAGTCACCAGTCCTCCTGCCTGGGATCTTGCCTGGCTGCTTTGAGTTCCCCGGAAGAACTCAGTGATGTTGGTTTAGAGGGTGAGGGAGGTGTCTTCAGGTGAACCTCTGAGGATTGCTGGGTCTGCTGGGTTGAAGCCACGGGTCTGACAACTTCCAGTTCTTAACAGCTACTCCAGGCAGCTGTCTGGCCATGAGTGGCCCTGGGAGGAGAGGCACGGCAGCTGCCAGGTGCTGAGACTTTGACTAACGCACACCCAGCATCCTGCAGAGCAACGCTCTTGCTGGTGCCAACTGCTGCAGCTCCAAACAGAAGACAGAGCCCATGTGTGAACTTGAAATCAGGGCCCTCGAAGGGTACACTTAGACACAGAGGAGCCCTGAGCCCCGAGCCTTCAAAGCTGCCAGCCAGAGACTTGCCTGCCAGGAAGCAGACCAGAGGCATTGCTCTGGATTCCCCTCGAAACAACAGACAAGCAAACCCAAAACCCCAAGCCCAAGTAAGTTATGTCAGGGATCACCGAACATCATCTCCAGCCAAACTGTGTTTTACCAGGTTCTGTGGAAGGGGCCCAATAGTTCCTGGGTGAATGTATGGACGCTTCAATCTACTTCAAAGTTTCCTCAGAAACTCAGCCTATTCGGCCTAAGTAGCTGAGGACTGACAACTTGCCATGCATGGGGGCGGGGAGAGGGCAGTGCCAAATGCACTTAAACATTTTAAAACCAGGAAAGCCAAGACGCTTATGGGGGGCCCTCTCGGGGGACCCTCACGGTGATAATTAGCTACCAGGAAAGACCAATCCAAAACCGCAGTAAGTTCATGGGCTCACTGCGCACCCATCGTGAGCTGAGGGAATAAACAAATCTGTTTATGAAGCAACGGACGGATTGCCGCCTTTCAGATGAAGGGAAGTTTGGCTCTTCTCTATAGCTGTTACTGTGGTGAACTCTTTAAAAAAAAAAAAGTTAAAATAATGGTTTTCCTTCTCTGGGAAAAACAACTCCACTTAGTTCACTTGTAAATAAGCCAGCAGGACAGACCGTGCAACTCAGAGCCTTCCAGCAAACAGAGGAGGAGCGTTGGGGAAATGACCAGGCAGACTGGAGGACAGGAAGGTGTGGCGGGAGAACTCCATCCAAAATTGGTGTCAAGTGACACAGAGAATGACAGGCAGAGAATAGAAGACCGGAGAGGCCGTGAAGGGACAGCCTTCAGGTAGACTTCCGGGAGGAAAGGGCAGGGAGGGCAAAAGCCATTAACACAGTCCAGGAGACTTGCAGACAGACACAGCAAGGAACCAGGCATGCATGTGGAAGGGCCCAGGGCACTGGATGGAACCGGATTCCACAGACAAAATTCCCAAGCTTCCAGGGGGAAGGAGATGTGACCTATGAAGACTCACAGTGTGGGTTTCCCAGCAGTGTGCACCCACAAGATGGGGAAGCTGACTGCAGACTGTTTCTGTACTCACAGAAATGATCAGTCCACCACCACTTCTGGATAAGACATAGTCAGGAAACTGGGGCAGAGATTAGAGATAACAAGGTAGAAGAATATTCTGCAGGGAGAGGATTATTCTGGAAAACAGCCCCAAGGAAAAGAGGCAGAGACAAAACGGTCTGTGTCATGGAAGTCACGGAAGTCACGTAAACCAATCATCCATTTTGGTCAACAGGCTCTCCTGTGGAGAAGGGAGGAGGGGGAAGGAGGAGGGAGGGAGGGACAGCAAGGAAAGGCTGAGGGGGGAAAGAGAGCAGCAGGTGGCCTTGGCACCTGGACTGATCCCGCCTCAGGAGGTCACCTCTGCAGTCTTAAGAGGTTTTCTTTAAGTAGAAAGAACTGGTTCTGCCCTTAGAGCCCTCATTGGTCCCTGAGTATGTGAGTGTGACTCCAGGGGACACTCGACATCCAAACCAGAGATGTTTGGTAAATGTTTGGAAGGTCAGCTGCTGTAAATTCGCCACTTGAGCAAACCAAAAAAAATAAGATGATACTTTTAGTCGACAGAGGAAAAGCATTTTATAAAACTCAGCAGGAAGGAATGTCTCTATTCAGGAGGAAGTCTCAGTACCGAAGAACAGCACCCACCACGTGGCTTGCCAGTGAATGCTCACCGGAAACTCAGGACAACTCTCCTCCCCCAGGGGGTTAAAGGACACCCTCGTCCTCATTCTTAGCAATTCTATTGCTAAGTAGACACCAGCAGGACAGCTTGTCTGCGTTTACCCGAAGACTACCCAGCAGCTTGATTTATGGAAGCAACCACCCACCGTCACTAGAGCGGATTTGTGAAAACGTGGTTTCACCTGATAAAGTACTGTGTTTCCGTGGTCATGAGCACGTGGTCAGGCAGAATGGCCGAAGTGAACACAAGAAAACGTGTGCTGGGAATCCACTTTCCCAGATTTTAGAAAGTAAAAAAAAGTCAGTGCGGTAAGCCGCACTGTTCAGAAAGAGATGCGTAGGCGGTTAAAACTCAAGACCAGGAAGATGGAAGGCATGGGATTCGTTAAACAGCACAGTCCTGACTTGTGAAATTGTCCGTAGCTGTAGTGCAGCTTGTGATAGAAGTAGTTATAAAGAACATATCTGTCTTAGTTAGGGTTTCTCGCTGTGATGAAACACCAGGACCAAGGCTACTTGTGGGGGGGAAGGGTTCATTTGGCTTACATTTCCACATCCCCGAATGAAGCAGGGCAGGAACCTGCAGGCAGGCACTGATGCAGAGGCCGTGGAGGGTGCTGCTTACTGGCTTGCTTCTCCTGGCTTGCTCACCTGCTTTTTTTTTTTTTTTTTTTTTTTTTTGTTCTTTTTTTCGGAGCTGGGGACCGAACCCAGGTCCTTGCGCTTCCTAGGTAAGCGCTCTACCACTGAGCTAAATCCCCAGCTCCGCTCACCTGCTTTCTAATAGAACCCAGGACCACCAGCCCAAGGATGGCACCACCCACAGTGAGGTGGTCTCCCCCACTGATCAGTAATTAAGAAAATGCCCTGCAGGTTTGTCTACAGTGGATCTTATGGAGGTATTTTTCTCCATCAGGGTTCTGTCTTCTCAAAATGACTCTGGCATGTGTTGGGTTGACACAAAATTAACCGGCACAACATTCTAATTGTGTCAAATGCCAAGTTTTTGGATCCTGGTGACATTTAAGTGGAGGACAGGGAGCAGGCCTAGATAACCTCAATAGGTGTCTAAGGCTGGTACCTCCTTCCCTGTCCCCTCCTTCACTTCCCCCTACCCCACAGCCAGTGAGTTAACCAGCATATATCCTCCCCCCTCCTTTCTTCCCTCCTTCCTTTCCCCTTTCCTCTATCCCCTCCTCCCCCATGTCCTGCCTTTTCTCCCTCCTTTCTTCCTTTCTTCTTGCTCAGGGTCTCATGTGCCCTAAGTTCATCTCAAACTGACTTTAGCCCAGTGTGGACTGGAGCTTGCTACATAAATCAGGCAGGCCTCAGACTTTTAGCCATCCTCCTGCCTCTGCTGGGATTACAGTTGCGTGCCAGCTCCGTGTTTCTGTTTTTATAATGACAAATCCAAAGGTCCCAATCCCTGGGTTAGAAGGCAGAGAGCATGCGCTCCTTGAGTCACAGCCAGCGCAGAGCTGTGGGCTGTGGTGAGTTTGCACAGAGGCCACGCTTGCTTGGGGTTTTATTGCGTCTAGGAACAGATGCCAGGGGCTGCTCTGCTCTGGCTGGTGAGGGCAGCCTGCTGAGCTCAGGTGGCAGAAGCTGCAGGATGAGCTGTTCTCTATTCTGGGGTTGCTATTGTCTGATTGCAGCAGCAAGGATGCTTGTGTGTGGTCCTGCATGGGTCAAGCCGTCTGCACTCACAGGTTAGCCCTGTGGTGGGTAACGAGCCACTCCCATCAGCCACGGAGAGGGGGAGATGAACGTTGTTGGGGCACCTTAGGGGTGAGACTCCCTTCTATCAGTGGTTCTCAATTGCTGGTCCAAGTAATTCCTGGGGCCTCGAGCACCTCTAACAGCGATTAAATATCAACTTAAACACATGTGTCATTTTGTAATATATGTGTTTATTGCATTACAAAAAGACATGGCCTTTGGATCCCTTGAGTAAAGTTGCAGCTCTGGCTGCCCTCTCTGTTCCTGTCATGCAGAGCCGTGATGCCTTCTGAGCACCTACGTTATCTTTCCAGAAGCTCGGAGACAGACATGAGGGAGATTAGGACATCCCTATCCCCACGGACCTTACTTTCTTGTCAAGGGGAAAAGACAATAAATGAAGTCTGTGGAGTGTTATGTATAATGGCGTAGATAAGCCAGGTAAGGAGAGACGGTGTCCTATAGGAGCTGGAATGCTTGGTGTCCCATAGCTTCCCCCAGGGGTGGCAGGAACATTTATAAACACCTTCATCCACACAGCAGAAGCTGGACCGGTGCACGTCCTCAGTGGCAGGAGGAAGGCAGCTTTGGAGAGGACCGCCAGGATGAGAAGATGGAAGGCTCAGAAGGCTCAGCTGCACAGGGCTGTCCTCGGACCAACACAGGTGTGCCCCGCTGCACGCGCCCACACATGTGCTGCATGCACAGACGCAGGATGTACACAATATTTTAAATAAGATCATCCCCAAAGGACGGTCTTTAAACATACCAGAGCCAAAGTCAGTGCTTGAAAAGATTGGGATATCCGACCGAGGCCGAGACAGTTTAGGGAGCATCTTCAAAATGCTTGCGCCCGGCAGGTGGGACTCAAAAGAATTACCGGACACCTTTTAAAAAGAATGGTAATCCTGTGGGCAAAAAATAGTGTAATTCCAAGTTCCAGGCTTTTAGTAGGCCTTTTGAAAATCTGAACAAAACACCAACAGATGAAATATTTTGTGTTCTTGCCCCGAGGTCCCATGCTGTACGTCAGAGTAATCTGCCAGGTGACACCAACTTGTCGTGTGGCATGCAGAGGCGAGGACAGGGACCGTCTGCCCCCAAACACCATCCAGAAAACAGAGGCATTTTAATTTTGCCTCAGAACAATTACAAACTAATCATTCAGCTGGCGCTCTTCCTCTGGCAGAAGCTTCTCCGATTGCATAATCATCGCCGGGGCGCCTCACACTCGGCGCGATTTCCACATCCATTTTACAAGCTATAACTTGTCTTCTAATGTAAAGCACACTGGATTGTAAACCCAAGCGAGGGAACGGAATGTTCTCTGGGCTCAGAAAACCCAACGCGTTCACCCTCTCCGTGCTCAGTGCTATAGAACTTGTCTAAACAAATTTAGCCCAGCCTCCCTGTTAGAACAAGTAAATGATACGCTGTGTATCATGTTAGGACTCAGAATCAAAGGCGGAGAGGTGGGCAGGGGCAGGAGGGAGACATAGAGAGAAAGAGACACAGAGAGAGGGGGAGCGGGGAGAGAGAGAGAGAGAGAGAGAGAGAGAGAGAGAGAGAGAGAGAGGCAGAAACAGAGAAAGACAGAGACAGAGACAGACAGAAAGAGAGTCAGGGAGAGACAGGGAGACATACACACAGAAAGGGAGAGACATAGAAAGAGAGACAGAGAGAGGCAGAGACAGAAATGAGAAAGTGAGTAAGGTCTGTGTGTAGTGGGGAACTTTTCACTTTTAATAAGGCCAATCTTTTCTCTGATGTCATAGTTATAGCAATATATGCAAAGACTGATTCCATCACCTTCCCTGAGAGGTCCTGGGCCTGCTTTCCTGTCCCTCTTTAATGCTCCTCACTTGGGAGACAACCATGTTTGCAGTCCTGCCGTGTATAGCACCTCATCTACTGTTTCACAAGCAAACTCAATTCACTTCCCCCAGAGACATAAACAGCATGTGGCTAGGCCTGTGTGTGAGCCCTGGGTGTGGTCGGTGGCCCGCCTAGTCCAGGCCTCTGGGAAAACAGCACCCCCTGCTGGGCAGGCAGGGAATTGCCCAGGCACCACAGACCATGAGAGGGCTTGGTAAGTCCTTTACAGAGGGAATTAGGACAATGGGAGAACATGGGGCAGGCCCTAGTGCAAGAAAACCAGGCCTTGATGAAGAGGCACCAGGACACATACACTTGCAGAGAGAAGCTCCAGAAGGGGAAAGGGTGCCATGTGTTGAGCAAAAGAGAGGCCCTTACTCACTGCTGTGCTAACTTAGAGAGAAATGGAGTCCCAGAGAGTAACATGGAGTAGACTCAAACTCCAGGCCAAGAATTACTCTAGGACCAGACAGTGTGGCAGGGCAATGAGAGGCTGCCACTTGTCTATGAAGAGAGACTATTGTCTCTGAGATGATCCTTCTCTCAGGAGAGGGAAGGCGTTGTGCCTTAAGCGATGGGCCCACAATCTGCTGATATCACCCAGTTAGAGACATTTGGGGCCTTTTTGTTTAATTTTGTTTTAAAATTTATAGCCAAACAGGTGTTTGAAAGGTCCCAAGGGTATTCCTGTGTAAGCAGGGAGGTGGTCCTGGAGTCCGAGAATTATGAAGTGGTATTTAATTCAGTCGGAAGCTTTACCAACAAGGAGACCGGCTGGCATGGGGGGAGGCATAGACCCATTGCTCTGGCACTTGGGTGGGGTGGGGTGGGGTGGGAGTTAGGAACTCAGAGTCACACTTCAGCTACACAGTGAATTTGGAGCTAACTTGGGATACTTGAGACCCTGTCTCAGATGGCAGTCAGTCAGAAATACTGAGGATTAAGGAGTTGTTTCTCTGCATAGAACATACCAAGCAGTCTGTGTAGTGCCCTCCACCCCACCCCCAGAGTTCGGGGCATGCATTTGTCCTTGGCATCTGAATGGTACTCTTTCTGAGGTTTGACTCAGTCTCCAACGTTGTCCGTTTTCTTTCTTTCTTTCTTTTTTTTTTTTGGACTTGCAAAAAGGTTTATTTATTTTTATTTTATGTGCATGAGAGTTTGTCTGAATGTACATGTACCAGGTACACCCAAAGAGGCCATAATGGGGCATCAGATTCCTTGGAACTGGAGATGCAGACAGTTGTGAGCCACGATGTGACAGTTGGGACCCAAATTCAGGTCCTCTGAGAGAGCAGCAAGTGCTGTTACATGCTGAGCTGTCTCTCCAGGCCCCTGCTGTGAACTTCTGATGTCCCTGCGAAATATCTCCAGGTGGTCCCCTTGTGTGAAGCTTTTTGCTGCGTCTGAGGAACATATGTGTCACCACAAAAACGTTCATGCATGTTGAGAAGTCATGTTCAGTCAGCCCGTTGGACTCCCTGACAGTGGATGTTGATTGTCAACCTGACAGGCTATAGAATCACCGTGAAGACCAACCTCTGGGCACATCCTATAGATTAAGGTCACTGAGGTGAGGAGATCCACTCTACTGCAGCTGACGCCATTCCAGGGGCTCACACCATCAGCTTTGGTTGACAACTTGATACACCTGGGAAGAGGAAACCTCGATTGAAGAACTATTTCTACTAGACTGGCCTGTGGGTGTTTTTTTGATTAATGATTGATATGGGGGGTTGCCCAGCCCACTGAGGGTAATGCCAACCTGGGCAGGTGTCCTGGGTTGTGGAAGAAAGCAAGTTAAGCAAGCCATGGGAAAGTAAGCCAGGAGACTGCATCCCTCCGTGGTGTCGGCTTCAGTTCCTGTCTCCAGGTTCCTGCCTTGATTTTCTGTCTTGGATTCACTCGGTGATCGACTGTGATCTGTAAGCCAAATGAACCCCTTCCTCCCCAAGTTTTGGTCACTGTTTTATCATAGCAAGAAAAATCAAACAGCATAGTATGGTCCAAGATTGAGGATAGATAGTTACTGCTTTCTGCTTGTCTTAAGAGTTTTATTGCTGTGAAGGGACACCAGTTTCAGAGGTTCAGTCCATTATCATCATGGCAATGCGCAGGTGCATGGTGCTGGAGGAGGTGAGAATTCTACGTCTTCCGAGGCAGCAGAAGGGGACATTTTCACACTGGCTAGACTTGCGCACTCACGCACGCAAAGACCTCAAAGCCCCGCCTTCACAGTGATACTCTTCCTCTAGAGGAGCCACACCTCCTCCAGTAAGGCCACACCTCCTCCAGTAGGCCACACCTCCTAGTAGCCCCACTTCCCGTATTGAAACCATTATGCAGCCTATAGATAAAGCACGTCCCCGCCTCAACTCTTGTTGCCATAATGGACTGCATCTCTGAACTGTGGGTTAGGTTGCTTCTTGTCAAGAATTTGGTCAAAGCAGTGAGATTGCATCTAACAGAGCAATATGATGTTTGTGACTCTGTTTACATTTTTTAAAAACTCATCTCCATTATGACCTCATTTGCCTTCTGCACTTATATTTTTAGCCATTTTCCTCTTTCAAACATTCATTTTTATTTTTGTAAGATACGACAGTATACCCGTGTGCCTTGCTGTCTGTGTATGAGCTGAATAAGACATGTGCAGGCCCAGCCGCCACCGGAAAGAAAGCAGCGATGTGACTGGCCATTGAGAACAGTGCCCAGCTGTTACGCCGCTGTGATCTGTGGGTAAAGAGCCAGCTCCGTTGACTCTCTGGTTTTACCATGGTGCCTGAATTGTGCTAACCGAGAACTGATGTTATTAAAACCGTGGCAGAATGAAGTTTGTGTAAACAGGAGAAAAGTGAGGAGGGCAGCATGCATTTCTGTTCCGGCAGTGATGGCGAACGGCTCTGTGCAGGGCGGAGGCTCACTGGACATCTCAGTGTCGCCTCTTTATTCAGGAGGCCATTGTTCCATTTACCGAAGGGAAAAAAGAGATCTAACTTCCTAGAACACGGTTCTGGGGTGAGCTTCTGTGGCTATGTGACTTTGGTATCACTCAGACTCTTCATGCCTCAGTTTCCCTTGTTCTGACATGGTAGTGGGATTAATGACACTTACTCATCAGTTAAACATGGGAGTGAAGGAGGCTGCATACACTGCTCTCTATGATGTGTTTGTATGTGTGTGTGTTTGTGTGTGTGCGTGCATGCATGTGTATATGCATGTATATGTGAGTACGTGTGCATGTGTGCATTTGTGCATCTGTGTGTATGTGTGTGTGCATGTGTGTATGTGTGTGTGCATGTGTGTGTGAGTGCATATGTGTTTGCATGTGTGTGTGTGTCCGTGGGAAAAAACATGAAGATGTGTATTGGTATTTATGTTCTTTAATGTATAGTTGACATGTGGCTGGAGAGATGGTTCATCAGCTAAGAGCATTTACTGCTCTTGGAGAAGACCCAGGATCAGTTTCCAGCACCCATGTTGGGTGTCTCTCAGCCACCTGTAACCCCAGCTGCAGGGGGATCTTACAGCCTCTATTGACTTCTGGGGCACTGCACACATGCACATACCTACCCTCCACACACAGAGGCGCACGGTCAACAGTACAAATAGAATCTTTAATAAAATAAGACAGCTGCCGGAGTGGAGGGAAAGCTCAGCTATAACAGCACTCGCCACCACGCACAGTAACCTGAGCTCAGTCCTGAAAAGCACAGAGTGGAGAGGGAGAAAGGAATTGCTCCATTTTTCTGTGACCTCCCCAGCTCCCTGTGGGGTGTGTGTGTGTGTGTGTGTGTGTGTGTGTGTGTGTGTAAAAATAATAATAAAGAGATAACTGACATTGGGTATCTTTTGTAATCCCTGTGGTATAGGTGCAGAGGCTGAGGTTTGCAGGTGTGGCCACGCTGAACCCAAGTCGGTTCACCCAAAGGCGATGTTTCCCACTCTTGTATTGGATGGGTCTTTCCGATCATCAAGCCCCTAGGGCACATGGCTAATGACCATTAAATACACACATGCAAACATCATCTTATGGGCTGGGATGTGGCTCAGTGGGTAGAGAGCTTGCATGGCACACACAGAGCCCTGGGTGCATTCTAGCCGTGCGTAAACTAGGTAAGAAGAGCACACTTGTAATCTCAACGCTAGAGTAGTGGAGGCAGGAGGGTCAGGGATTCCCGGTAATCACTTCTACAGAAGCCAGCTAAGGCACTTCCGACGCTGCCTCAAAACGAAAACAAACACTGCCTTACACCCAAATACCTCACCATTGCATCCACAACTACCTTTATTTCTTACCACCTAACAGCACAAGGGTTTTCCTGTTCATATCCCAAAATGTACATTTTTATTCTTTTGTTTACTCCCTAAGGCTTATGCAAATTCCAATAAATGTTGTGAGAGACGCACCCCAAAAAAACTCCCAGTCTTATCGCCACGAAAGGGTGGGAACAACCTGCTTCCCTGATAATTTCCGGGTGGCTTCTGATTAAATTTCTTTCCAGACTACTTCGAGCTGTAAATATCTCTCCTGGGGAATCACGCGTTCTGCTTTCTAATTTGATCTGGAGGAAGGAAGCTGCGTTGCTCTGCTTCATACGGAGCAGGCGCCCAGTGCGCAGGGAGGAGCCCTGCTATCTGAGGAGGTGTTTTAATAAGCTAGCTCCATAATTGTGTTTCCTCTCCACTAAATAAGAAAAGTCCCACCCTAGTGGGAGTCTGTCCCTGTAATTTATTTTCTGGTTTTAATTGTGCCATTTCCCACAAGCGCCTAATTTAATTATGAGATCGGACTGCTTTTGTGGGCTGCAAGTTTACTGGCACGGTAAAGGTGCTGGGATTCAAGAGCGCAGAGGAGGAAGTGAGCCGGCTCATTCATTTACTAGAGTGAGCCAGGCAAGGCCCAGAGCTTGCTTTCCTCATTCGCTCGGGTCTTTGGAAGGGATTGGACCTAAATGAGCCAGCTCAGTCAGGGGCTGAGGAAGACCCCAGTCTTGAGCCGAGATATATCAGGCGTTTGCTAAACTTACTCCGAAGGTCGGGTCCTGCTGTTCGTGCCAGGAGGTGGTGTCAATTCAAAACCCTTTCCCTTTGTGAAAGGCTAGTGTCTTAGTTACTTTTCCTGTTGCTCCCAGAAGATGCTCTGACAAAAGCGGCTTTAGAGAGAAAAGGCTTCTCTGGCTCTCAGTTCCAGGATGCAGTCCACCATGATGGGTGTCTTAGTTTGGGTTTTTACTGCTGTGAACAAACACCATGATGAAGGCAACTCTTTTTTTTTTTTTTTTTCTTTTTTTTCAGAGCTGGGGACCAAACCCAGGGCCTTGCGCTTGCTAGGCCAGCGCTCTACCACTAAGCTAAATCCCCAACCCTGATGAAGGCAACTCTTATAAAGAGAACATTTAATTGGGGCTGGCTTACAGGTTCAGAGATTCAGTCCATTACTGTCAGGGTGGGAGCATGGCAGCATTCAGGCAGGCACGGCACTAGACGACTTCTTGATCAGAAGGCCGCTAGGAGAAAACTGACTTCCAGACAGGTAGGATGAGGGTCCTAAAGCTTACCCTCACAGTGACACACCTACTCCAACCAGGCCAAACCTCTTAATAGTGCTACTCCCTAAGCCAAGCATACACAAACCATCATAGTGGGGAAGGCCTGGGTTTGGCAGCAGTCGTGAGGAGAGAGCTGCCCAGCTTGTGCTGAATCTACTGTTAGGAAGCAGAGAGGGGCTGTACCCTGGTGTGCAGCGGGCTTCCTTCCCAGCATGCAGTTCAGGATCCCAGTTCAGGAGAGAAGGATGGTGTTCATTTAGTTTTGGGGTGGGTTTTCACACCCTGACTAACATAATCAAGAGAATTCCTCACAGGTATCAGCATAGTCTTGTCTCCTAGGTGATACTAGGCCCTGTCAAGTTGAGAGTCAGTGTTAGCTATCACAGGTAGTAAATCAGCTGACTTATCTCTGTAGTGGACTGAGAACACTAATGTCCTAGCGTGAAAATCAATTGTTTTGCAGGCTGTGTGAAGGATGTATGCTGTAATGGGGCAGCAAGCAAGCAGGGCTTGCGTTTGCAGGAGATGGGTCTTTGACATGGGAAAGGTTTAGCTTTGGGGAGATCCACTCACAGGGTCTCATCTCAGGCTTTGAGAGGAACATGCCTGCAGGAAGCTCTAAGCAGCCAGCTTAGGGGGGACAGGGCTCTGGCACCTCTAGACAAACAGCATAAAGAAACAGTTTGTGTTGCCCTGAGAAATGAACTGTGAGCATGCTGGGCATGTTTACTGGAATTTTTTTTTTAAGTTAAAATAAATATAAAATTTAATTATGAAAGATTTCTATTTTAGCCTGTTAAAACATCTTTTTTTTTATTGTTTTTTGTGAATGTCACAGCATATACATTAATCCTCCACCTATGCAACTCCCCTTCCCAAATAAAGGGAAACAAATCTCATTGTGGAAGCTACAGTGTGTCACAGTGCGTCCCACAGTATACCCTTTGTCCACACAGCTTTACTCACAAATGTTCATTGTCATGAGTCGTTCGTCAGGTCTGAGGCTTCCAGCTTCTTCTATGCTATCAATACAGAAACCTCACCGGGACTCCTCTTGGACATCCTGTTGTTGCTATGTGTCATGGAGATCCTGCAGCTTTGGATCCGCAGAACTGCCCCCTTCATGGACTCCAGAAGCTCATTCATGGTGTAAATGTTGGGGTGGTTCAGCTTAAAGCCTTGGATCTGGGCTTGGGCCGTGGCTGAGCTGGTCAGCCCACCTGCTCTCCTGTACCCACACCACGAAGGTGGGCTCTCCAGGTCTGTCCCAGCTAGCTCACACAGTCTACAGTGGGCAAGGCTCTCAGGCCCTCATGCTGGCTCACTCAAAACTCCTACAACTAGGGCCAGCTCTGCTCCCTGCCCAGGTGAGGTGCAGGACCTGCTCTCCCTAGGGCTGTAGCTTGTAAAAGGCAGGACCAGTTCTCCTGCCTGCTGTAGGTGGCTGGGGGAGGGGATAGCTCCCTCAGCCAGGCCATCTCATGGCAGACAAGTGGCAGGGCCAGCTCTTGCAACTCATGTCCTCAGGGCCAGCTCACCTGCAGCTTCTTCAAGCAAGGGCAGCTCTATAGTGCTGCTCAGGGGAGGTGAGGTACAAGGCCTGGCTTTGACGATGCCTGTGTCATCAGGACACTGAGAACCGGGCATAGGCCTGCGAGATTTAAGAAGAAACACATACACAAAAGCATTTTATCGTTATTACCTTGTCCCTTTTTGCAAGGTTTACTCACCACTAGTCCAAATCTTCAGTTTTCTTTGCACATGCTTTCAATTCCTGTGGTCCTTCTGTATCCTGCTTACTGGGGCCTTTTCTGGCCCATTTCCCCCAATGCGTCCTTCCTTCTTCACCAGCCGGCTTCTTGGGATGATCTCGTCAGGTTGTCCTCTCTTTCCTGATCTCGGTGGGACCTCCATTTGACAACACCTGCATCAGATACCATAACTTTTATGTCTTCTGTGTGCTGAGGCAGTGAGGGGCAGGGCCAGCTCTCCAGGTCTCATGATCTCAGGGCCTCACTAGAATTCTTGTTGGGGGAAAGGCAGTAGGTGGGTCCCTTCCATGGTTTGACCAGCATTGAAATCTGAAAGCTTGCCCAAGAGTGAGCGGACACCAGAGAAAGAAGACACCGGTATTTGATTGATTACATTATTGATTGTTTGGCATTTTGTGTTTTCTAAAATGATTTTGACAATGGCTATTTATTAGTGTAATGGGTGTGGTCGGAAAGAGAGGAGAGGGGCTGAGGGAGGAAAGGAAGAAGGCATCTTGGCATGACACTGCATTTATCTATCTGTTTACTTACTTGTTTATTCATTTATGGCGTATATGTGTGCACACATACGCATGTGGAGGCCAGAGGACAACGTTAGGTGTTACTCCTCAGGCACCATCTGCCTTGTTTTGTTTTGATTTTATATTATTTCATTTTAAGATAGAGTTTCTCACTGGCCTAGGACTCACCATGTAAATTATGTTTGCTGGCCAGTGAGCCCTGTGGCCCTCTCATCTCTATCTCCCAAAAGGTGGTATCACAGTTCTCTTCGTCATGGTTCATTTCATGAAAACTGTGACTCTTAAGGAAGTTCCTTAGGTTGTTCCAGCCCCCAAAGACAGGAAAGTAAAAGGGGGTGTCGTAGTTAGGGTCTCGTTGTTGTGAACAGATACCATAACTCTTATAAGGACAACATTTAATTGGGGCTGGCTTACAGTTCAGAGGTTCAGTCCATTATCATCATGGCAGGAAGCATGGCGGCATCCAGGCAGGCATGGTGCAGAAGCTGAGAGTTTTATATCCTGCTCCGAAGGCAACAGAAGGAGACTGTGTCATACTGGGTGTAGCTTGAGCGTAAGAGACCTCAAATCCTACTTCCCTACCTACCTCAGCGACACACTTCCTCCAACAAGGCCACACCTCCTAATAGTGCCACTCACTGTGGCTAACTATTCAAACACATGAGTCTATGGGGGCCATACCTACTCAAACCACTGCAAGGGGTGGGTCGTTAAGGAGAAGAGGGTCAACAGAAATGGGAGGGAGAAAGAGAGGGGTAGTGGGAGGCTTATGTAATATTTGTATACACAAAAAAATACCATAACAAACCCCATTTATGTCTACTTAATATGTGGTAATAAAAAACCAAACCAAACAAAACCAAAAGGGGAAAGTGGTGATGCTCTGAGTAAGGGACTCAGCTTTCTCTTATGTCCACTACTACATGTATATTATATATATTATAATGTATACTCTTACAGATATCATATTCTGTATTATAACTTATAATACATATATATGCATTTGAAAAATGTTTATATGCACGTGGCTGTGGAGATGGCTCACACCCATCTGTAAGTTTAGTTCTAAAGAGATCGGAATCCTTCTTCTGGCCCCCCAGGCACCAGGTATGCATGTAGTCAGCAAAAACCATCATACACATAAAGTTGAAAGTAAATTAGTACAAGCATATGTATATGCATGCATATATGTATGCATGTGTCTGTGTGTCTATGCATTTGTATGCATATGTGTATGTGTATATGTATACGGGTCTGTGTACACGTGTGTGTGTCTGAGTATGTGTCTGTGTGTATGCATGTTCATGCAGGTATATCTGCCTGTGTCAGACTGTGTGTGTCTCCGTGTGCATGCATGTGTATATGCATGAACGTATGTATGCATGTGTCTGTGTGTCTATGCATTTGTATGCATATGTGTAAGTGTATATGGATACGGGTCTGTGTACACGTGTGTGTGAGTATGTGTCTGTGTGTATGCATGTTCATGCAGGTGTATCTGCCTGTGTCAGACTGTGTGTGTCTCCGTGTGCATGCATGTGTATATGCATGCACATATGTATGCATGTGTCTGTGTGTCTATGCATTTGTATGCATATGTGTAAGTGTATATGGATATGGGTCTGTGTACACGTGTGTGTGTCTGAGTATGTGTCTGTGTGTATGCATGTTCATGCAGGTATATCTGTCTGTGTCAGACTGTGTGTGTCTCCGTGTGCATGCATGTGTATATGCATGCACGAATGTATGCATGTGTCTGTGTGTCTATACATTTGTATGCATATGTGCATATGTATATGTGTGTGTCTGTGTACATGTGTGTATGCATGTGTTTCTGAGTATGTGTCTGTCTGTGTGCATGTTCATTTGCATGCAGGTGCATATGTGTATGTGTGTGTCTGTGTACATGTGTGCATGCATGTGTTTCTGAGTATGTGTCTGTCTGTGTGCATGTTCATTTGCATGCAGGTGCATATGTGTATGTGTGTGTCTGTGTACATGTGTGCATGCATGTGTTTCTGAGTATGTGTCTGTCTGTGTGCATGTTCATTTGCATGCAGGTGTATCTGCCTGTGCATGCATGTGTGTGGAGGGTTTGTGTATGCATGTGTATCTGTGCACATATGTCTGCATATGCACATGTGTATGTTTTGTGAGATGTTCTTTGGTCAGAGGTAGACATCAATGAGGAGCTATAGCACTTTCTGCCTTATTCCCCTGAGACATTCATAGCGAACCCAGGCTTGCTGGCTTTTGACAAGGCTGGAGGGTAAGCCCAAGGGACTCTCTAGTTCCACCTTCTACCTGAGCAGTCTGGTCACAGGCAACAGCCATGCCTGGTTTCTGTGTGAGTGCAGGGGGTGAGCGGGAGGCTGCAAACTCAGGTCCTCATGCAGGCTCAGCAGATGGTCTTACCCACTGGGCTGTCCTTCCAGTCCCACTTCACTGACCAGTTCACTCCCTTTCCCACTGTTTCAAGGGGGCAGAATGAGATACTTAAATTATGACTTAGACTTCGGAAGTCGGTTGTAAATCGACCGTGAATCCAAAAGTGCCAGTTCAGAGTTTTTTCTTCTAGAGATCAGGATGCATTTGCTATTTTTGAGCAAGAGCTAGGCCTTTCTCTTGACATTTTCAGGTTTCAGTTCAGAGGCTTTTGTGTTTAGTTTTTGTTTTGTTTTTAACAGACTTAAGCAAAATGTTCTCAGCCCGTCCATCAGGACTGCTTCCTTAAATGAGCATTTGCTGGCTCTGTTTTCTCCTATTTTTCCACATCTGTAGGGAGGATCACTCCCAGTATTGAGCAGTGAACCAAAGGGCAGAAGATCTTGGTAACTGTCCAAGTGAGGCAGGCACGGTTTGCAAACAAAGAGGACACAGGACAAACCCATCCCCTTCATCACTGGCCAGCATGAAAAAGACATGCCTAGCTTGTAGAGGCCTCTCATCGAAGGAGGATATCAGAAACAGGGAGGTGCCTGAATGTTGAGTTGCTCTGGGGTTCACTTAGGGTGGGGTTTGTTGCCTAGCTCTGAACTTAGCCTGTGGCTTGCTTTGAAGACAGAAGGCATGCCCTTGGGGTCTGATGTTCTTATCATACATCTTTGTGTCCATGCTTGTCTTTCCATGGCTGCTCAGCTATCCACACTGGTGTCCTAGCGTCTCTCTGGTGACTTCTCTGTGGTGGGCCACTCCTTGGAGGCCCTTTAATCCTGTCTCGTGCGTGCCCAGGTATCTTGCTGGCATGGTTTAGAGATGTGTCCCAGTTCACCTCAAAGTGCAGATGATGGCCTTACATTTCCAGCCCTGGCCAAGTCCACTCTTGGATGCTCACAGTGGTTGTAAGACCATCACTGGGCAGCAAAGCCCAGGAAGGGTTTGCAGCACCATTTGTCTGCAGCGCCACCACCTGGTCCAAATGGGAACAACCTGATCTCTCATCCAGGAGCAAACAGAATATGGAGTGCATTTTCAACTTCTGCAAAACCTGCTCCTTCTCCATTTTTTCTGTAAGGTGCTGGCAAGTAAATGCAGCATTCATGTTTCTCAGCAGCAATTTAGGCTTAAAGAGACAGAAATGGGAGTCATTCTGTGCCCTCAAATGACAGTCATACATTGTATTTAAAAGTATGTGTGGATGCTTTAGAGACACAACATGCAGCAGGAGAAAAGGCCAGAGAGACTTTTTTCTAGCCTGTTTCTCTCCTATAGCCTTACATCCATGGAGATGCTGTTTCTAAAGGGGTCATGGTTTCATGGATGTTTGGTGGGTGTTCCCCACCCCTTCACTATGCCCCAAACTACCAGGCAATCCTGGCTCCTGAGGGTTATATCTGAGTCCTGATGCTGTGGACAAAGATGGGTTCCTAAGCAGAGTGCTCAGAAGGCCAAGACATGAAGAATACCAGAGTATGTGTGTGTGCTCACCCCATTGCGTTCTTGCACACCTCAGTGTGTGTGTGTGTGTGTGTGTGTGTTACAGGCAGAGAGGGTTTAGAATGTTAGCCAACCTCACCTCCTCTGAGGCCCTCCCCTCACTGCTGACTTAGACATAGGAAGGGTCTGGAAGGACCAGCATCCACAGGGCAGGACCTTGACAGTGGGTGGGTGTATTCCCTTTGCTGTGTGTCTCTCAAAGCTTCTATTGAATGTTTAAACAACAAGATGTTCCCCCAGTCTTGCAAGCATCAAGCTGGGGATGGTACGGCAGTGCCTGTAGGTGTTGTGGGGCCTGAAATCCAGGCACATGGAGTTAAGAGCTGCTATTGGCTTAGGCAGACCTTCTCTCATGGGATCGGGGCAGTGGCGCAGATGAGGCACTCCAGGCTTCCACAGTCGGTTTTAGTGTGAGGCACAGCTGTATCTCTGCGTCCACAAGACTGTCTTCTGGCTAAACATATGACATGTTTGGAGAGCCAGCGGAGGCCTGCCTAGATGGCAGGCACTGGCACCAAGGTCAGCAGTAGGGTGGGAGCAAGTTCATCTAAACATACGCACAGGTAAGTGGACCTTTCGCTCCATCTATAACATCACGCAAAAGTGTAAAAGTGTGAACCAAGTCGAAAGAGGAAGGGCTACAAGAAGACATGTTGTAGGAACCTCTGGTCTCTGAAAGCCCCTGTGTTTGCTGACAGAAGCTCTTAAGCCTCTGAGGTCAATGATCAAGTCAAAACACTGGAAATGTAGAAAATTGATCCTCATGACACTGGGACACCTCCCTTTGAGTACATCCTCTGAGCAGAGTATGTGAGAGGAAGACGTTAATACCTTCAGTCTGCAGGGCATTCGATACTGTGTTCCTCTAAAGTTCTCCTGTCAGAGACGTGGTACAGGAGTGTAGTGCTGTCATCCACATCCACTCTGCAAGTGTACCTGTGCTGAGGAATGGTCGCCAGCCTGCAGCATCTCTCAGAGGTGATGAAACCTTCAGAGAGGAGGGCTCTTTGGAAGAAACTAGGTTGCTACATCATTGAAGAAGCCACGAAGTTGTCTCCCTCCATCCCTCTGTCCTGTCGCTAAGGGAGGCTGAATTACCACACAGCCAAAGTGACAGGGCCAAGTGACTGTGGACAGAAACTGAAATCAGGAGCCAAATAAACCTTTACCTTTCATACATTGACTCTTTCAAGAATTTTGTCACAGCAAAGTGGTGACACAGATGGTATTTGGAAAGTGAGACGGTAGAACCTTTACAAATAGGTGTAATATTCTAAGACGAGGCCAGAAGGAGGCTGGAGGGTGGCTCTGTCATTAGGAGCAGTTGTTGCTCTTGAAGAGGACCTGGGTTCTGTTCCCAGCACCCACAGGTTGGTCACAACCGTCCATAACCCCAGTTCTGGGGGTAGGGTCTGACCAGGCATCCAAGTAGTGAACACACACATACACACCACACACACACACACACACACACACACACACACACACACACACACACAGGCAAAATAATCATGCATGTAAAATAAGAATGAAGCCAGAGAGCTTCCCAGCTCTTCCCACTGTATGAGAATGCAGTGAAGAACCACTAGACCCTTCCTCCAACCCAGCCATGCTGGACTCCCAATGTAAGACTTCTAGCCCTCAGAACATTCTGAAATAACTTGTGTCACAGCAATAAAATAACAGAAATAAACAAACTCTGCTCTCTGATATCTCTCAACGGCCATGGTCTCAAGTCTCAAATTAGAAAAACGCAGACTAACAGAATAGATGTGAAAACAGGATCCATCTGTCTGCTGCAGCCAAGAAGCACACCTTATCGCCAACGATAGACATCACCTCAGTGCAAAAGGACAGAAGATGTTCTAAGCAAACAGATCTAAGAAATAAGCTTGTGTAGC
Source organism: Rattus norvegicus (assembly GCF_021556685.1). NCBI lineage: Eukaryota > Metazoa > Chordata > Mammalia > Rodentia > Muridae > Rattus > Rattus norvegicus. The sequence goes on along the minus strand of NC_141544.1, from coordinate 48,564,273 downwards.
CATTTTAATATCTGACAAAATTGACTCCAAATCATAACTAATCAGAAGAGATGGGGAAGGGCATGCTCAAATACACTCATCAAAGAAAACCCACCAAAAGGACATTTCAATTCTCAGCATCTATGCACCAAATACAAGGGCATCCAAGATTATAAAATAAAGACTACTAGAGCTTAAATCACAAATCAATCCTTACATATTGACCATGATTCCTTGCTCTCACCAATAGACTGGTCATCCAAACAAAAACTAAATGGAGAGATGCTAGAGCTGACTGAAGTTATAAACCAAATATCTGTTAACAGATATTTACAAAACATTCCACCCAAACACAAAACAATATCTTATCCTCAGCACCTCAAGGAATATTCTCCAAAATTGGCCCTATTGTTGAACAAAAAGCAAGTCTCAACAGATACAAGAAAACTGAAGTAACACCTTGCATACTGTCTGACCTCCATGTATTAAAACTGGATATCAACAACAACAGAAAGCTTACAGACTCATGGAAACTGAGCAACTCATCACTGAGTGAAAAATGGGTCAGAACAGAACTTAAGAACGAAACTAAAGACATTCTATAATTAGATTAAAATGAATATACAGCATAGCCAAACTTGTGGGACACAGTGAAAGCTGTTCTTAGAGGCAAGCTCACAGCACTAAGAGCTTACATAGAAACCTTGGAGAGGCCTCCTACTTGTAACATAACAGTTCACCTGACAACCTCTATAATAAAAAGAAGAAACCATGCCCCAAAGGAGAGATGTCAAGAAAGAGTCAAACCCAGGGCAGAAATCAGTAAAATAGAAACAAACAAACAATAAGCAATACAAAGAAACAAAGGAAAAAGGAACTGGTTCTTTGAGAAAATCAGTAAGATTGACAAACCCTTATCCAAATTAACTGAAAGGCATAGAGAGAATATCCAAGATTAACAAAATTAGAAATGAAAAGGGTGACAGAACATATATCAAGGAACATACATGCACAGATCAAGAGAATCATAAGGACTTGCTTTAAAAATTGATACACAAAACCAGAGAATCTAAAAGAAATGGATAATTTCCTTGATACATACCATTTACCCAAGCTGAATCAAGATCAGATAAGCAATTTAAACAGACCAATAAACCCTAGTAAATAGAAGCAGTAATTAAAAGTCTCACAACAATTACAACAACAACAACAACAATAGCCCAGGGCCAGATGGTCTTAGTGGAGAATTCTACCAGACTTTCAAAGAAGAATTAATGCCAATACTCCTCAAATTATTCCACAAAACAGAAACAGAGGGAACATGACCCAGTTCATTTTACAAGACCACAGTTAGCTGGATACTTAAACCACATAAAGACCCAACAAAGAAGAATTACAAACCAATTTCCATTATGAACATAGTTGTAAAATTTTTCAATAAAATACTTGCAAACTGAAAAGAACATGCCAGAAAGATCATCCAGCATGATCAAGTAGACTTCCTTCCAAAGATGCAAGGATGAGTTAATACAGGAAAACAAGGTAACGTAGTCCTCTGTAAAAACAGACTGAAAGGAAAAAATCCCCAGGGTCATCTCGTTACAGTCAGAAAATCACTTAACAAAACCCAACACCCCTTCATGATAAAAGTCCTGGAGAAATTAGGGACACAGGAACATACCTTAACATAATAAAAGCAGTTCACAGAAAGCCCATAGCCAACATCAAGTCAAGTGAAGAGAAAGTCAAAGCATTTCCTCTAAAATGAGGGACAAGACAAGGCTGCCCACTCTCTCCATATCTACTCAATGTAGTACTTGAAATCTTAGCTAGAGCAATCAGACAACTGAAGGAGATCAAGGGGATACGAACTGGAAAGGAAGAAGTCAACATACCTTTATTTTCAGATGATATGAGGCTCTACATAAGTGACCCCAAAACTCCACCAGGGAACGCCTACAGCTGATAAACACTTTCATCAAATTAACTCACAAAATCAGCAGCCCTCCTATGTACAAATAATGAATAGGCTGAGGAAGGAATCGGGGAAGCAATACCGTGCACAATAGCTTCACGGGATGTTGAAGAAAGAATTTAAAGGAGATCTCAGAGAATGGAAAGGCCTCCCATGTTCATGGTCAGGGCCGCAGGATTAATATAGTAAAAATGGCCACCCTACCTAAAACGATCTAAAGATTCAGGGTGATCTCTACCAAAATTCCAACACAGTACTTCACAGATCCTGAAAGGTCAGTTTTCAGCTTCATATGGAAACACACACACACACACACACACACACACACACACACACACACACACACTCTAAAACCACACAGAATAGCCAAACCAATCCTGGATAATGAAAGAACTGCTGGAGATCTTGCCATTCCTGATTTTGAATAATCTACAGAGTAATAAGAACAACATGCCTTTGGCACAAAACCAGACATGTTGTTGATTCATGGAATCAAAACTGAAGACCCAGAAATAAATCCACACACTTACAGATTCCTGAGCTTTGATGAAGAAGCTGGAAACACACAGGGAAAAAAGACAGTGCCTTCAACAAATGCTGGTCAAACTCGACGTCAGCTGGCACAAGAATCTAAATAGATCCATACTTATCACCCTGCACAAAACTCAACTCCAACTGAACATAAAACATAAAACCAGATACACTGAACCCTCTAGGAGAGAAAGTGGGGAAGAGCTTCGAACTCGTTGCCACAGGAAAAGACTTTCTGAACAGAACACAGTTAGCACAGGTACTCAGATAAACAGCTAATAAATGGGACCTCATGAAACCGAGAAGCTTCTACACCACAAGGAACTGTCATTCAAAGAGGCAGCCTATAGAATGGGAAAAGATGTTTACCAGCTCCATGTCAGATACAGACTAGCATCCAAAATATATGGAGAACTCAGAAACTGGACATCAAGAAAACAAATTACCCAATATAAAAAATGGATTACAGATCCAAATAGAATTCTCAAAAGAGGAAGGCCAATGGCTGAGAAACGTTTAAACGAAGTGCCCAGCACCCTTAGCCATCAGGGAAATGTGAATCAAGCTAGTACTTACTTTAATTTAATTGTATTTATGTATTTTTCTTCTTTCTTTTTACCCAGCAGGCCTTTCATGTATGATTTATAGCTTCCAGTTTAATGTTTTTATGGGATTCCTGGGTGTGGGAACATGTGGGTCTCTGTTTCTTGGGCTCTTTTCCTTCTGTTTGTTTTGCCAATTATGATGTGTGATTATTTTTTTTGCTTTATTTAACTATTATCCTTTAAAAATCTGTTTGTTTTCTAATGAGGGACAGAAAGGGGTGGATCCCCATGTCCCCATGGGAGGGAAGTTGAGAAGAACTGGGAGGAGTTGAGGGGTGGAAACCATAATCAGAATATATATATATATATATGTCATATATGTCATATATGTCATACATGTCATATATATCACAGTAGTATTTTCAATAAAAGAAAAAAAATGAAATTACTCACGTTGTTGATTGAGCTGGTCAGCCTATGGTACTCTCTTATAGCGACCCAAACAAACACAAGGTTTTTCTCTGAGTATATGTTTTTTCAAAGTGAATGGAAAAGGCGAAACTCATGATACAAGAGCTCAATTCTTATTTTTAAAGCTTATTTTGGTATGAGTTTTGGAAAAAGAGACTAGGACCTCCCAGTTCTGAAAGATGTGGGTGTATTTTTAGTGTGAAACCGTGGCTTCAGAACGGGGATATAAATTACTCTCCAACTGACAGCTTTGAGCAGACGCCAGCGACGGCGCTGATGTGCCTGAAGCCATGGGATAGATGTCCCATTCTGTTTTAAGTTGAGAGGAAAACAGAAACCGTGTTTGGGGGCTCACCTGTGACTTCTTGGTAGCTGCTCGATTTATTTCTTCCATTTTAGAGTCAAACACAGATCTTGGACCAGCACTTTTTATTGGTGTTGGATCTGGTCCCAGGGGATCCTCATTACTTGGTTACATGATGGGCGTGTGGGCGAGAGAAATCATGGCTTCCCTATAATTTAGAAATTTTCTCCAGGTCCCAGGAGGGGAAGCTTCTGGAACCTCTGAGGATATAGTATGCTGTTTGCTTTGGAGAAGACTATGTGGGTGGCCTGGAGCTGGAGGTGCAGTTGCAGGGTGGAGAGGTGACATTCTGGGATGGACTATGAGTGCCAGGTGGGTGACTTCCAGTCTGGGCCTCCTTTGCCTGTGTTCTTCTTGCCTGGCTTTGACATTAGCCTCGGCCAAGCCACGAAGCTGAACTGAGCCTTACTTCCTCATCTGTAAAGCCGGTGTTGGAGTGCATGGGAGACAGACTGTCTGAGTCAGAGAACCTGTGTCAGTGGGACACTGGAGCCTTAATCACCGCTGGCCCAGGGCAATATTGGTCAGACTGTTCGGAAGCACCAGGTGGAAGATGAGTCAGGGTCTCTCTAATCAGCTGTTCTCATGCCCTCTGACCTGGAAGTTCTGCTAAGAGTTGGTCATAAGGAAATAACGAAGCCACAGAGACAGAGATTTCCCAAGAAAATCTGAGCCAGGCTTCTGTGTTTTAGGGTAAGGGCATATTTATGAACAGACAACACATAAGAGGGGAGGCAGAGACGCCAATCAATACGAAAGCACACTCACCCTCAGCTGCCATCACGGAAATGCGAGTTATATACAGCCCATCTCACCTCACCCCATCAAAAAAAAAAAAAAAAAAAAAAGCAAGGAACAAATACTGTGCAGAAAGCAGACAAAGGGAACTGCCCATGGGAATGTAAATTAGCCCAGTCATTATGGAAAGCAGAATGGAAGTTTCTCGAAAAAACACAAAACAGATCTTTCAAGTGACATAGACACATAGCACTCCAGATTGTTTACCCAGGGGACTAATCTGACAGTGTGGAGAAGGTTGCCGTCCATGTTTACTGCAGTGCTGTTCACAAGTCCTAGATTAGGGGACCAACCTAGGTATCCAGCAACAGGGACACAGATAAAGAAAACAAACACTCATCCTGGTTTTCTTTCTGTTGTTATGATAAATGCCATGGTTCAAAGTGACTTGTGGAGGAGAGGGTTTATCCAGTTTACAGGCAACAGTTCGTCATCAAGGAAAGGCCAGGTGGGAACCCGGGGCAAGAGCTTGGAGCAGAGGCCTTGGAGGAATGCTACTCCACCTTGCTCAACTTATTGCTTACACAGTCTAAGCCCACCTGCCTAGGGGATGGCACCACCTGCAGTGGCCTAGGCCTTCCTACGTCAATTAGCAATCAAGAAAATGCCTCCCAGTCATGGGGGTCAATCTGTTCGAGTCGATTCTTCAGCTGAAGCCCCCTGTTCCCAAGTGACTCTGGGTTTTTGTCAGATTGACAGCTGAAGCTGATTCGAACATACACAGTAGAATCCTCCCAGCCCCAAAGAAGGAAGTCACATCGTTTGCAGAAGAGTGGATGGGACGGGAGATAATCATAGCAAGGGGAGTTAAGCCAGACATGTGTATTTCCTCTTATTTGCTGTCCCTAGTCACCTTCCCAGCCTGACGATCTCCTTCACTACTTTCTCCTACTCACTCCTCAGGTGCGCCTTCCTAAATAACAGAGGTGCGCTCACACTCGGGTCTCTGGGCCCAGACAGACGGCATTCGGCTGTGGCGTGGCTTCATTTTCTGACTCATCTGGAGATGGTTTACAGCCCGTGGCATTCCTTCCTTTATGTCACCAAGCCTCAACACCTCTTGTCACTAGCCCTCTCCCGGTGTTCCTTGTCTGGGTCTAAATGTCCTTCTTTTTTTTTTTTCAGAGCTGGGGACCGAACCCAGGGCCTTGCGCTTCCTAGGTAAGCGCTCTACCACTGAGCTAAATCCCCAGCCCCAAATGTCCTTCTTATAAGTATGTCCGTCCTTGGATTTAGGGTCCACCTCCTCCAGTATGACCTCAGCTTAACCTGGCAAGACCTCATCTCCAAAGACATTCATCTTCATGGGTCCTGGATTAGTTACTGTCTATTGCTGTGATAAACCACCATGACTATGCAGAAAACAGAGAGGAAACTGGAAGTGTGTGGTGGATGAACCAAATGGTGTCTGACTAGAGGCACGGATCTCTGGAAGCTCAAAGACCAGCTAACCTGGTCTACACAGCAAACCTCCAGGCCAGAGAGAGGCCCTTAAAGATTTGGAAGGCAGCCAACACCCTAGGTTTTCCTCAGACCTCTCCACTTGTGAGTGACCACAGACATAGACACCTGTACCTAAATGCTCACATTTGAAAAACTGAGAACGAGGTTTTAAACTTGTGAAAACTCCATCTGTTATGATTCTACTTTAAGCCTCACCATTAACTTCAAAGTCATCTCTCCCTCTCTCCAGGTCTTCGTTTCGTTTTGTTTTCTGTCCAGAGTGAATGGGAGGGATCAAAAGTGCTCTCCAGCGCCTCCTGGCGGCAGCTCTGCAGAATCATCTTCTGACTTGGTTACATAGCCTCAGTCAGCGATGAAGCCAGCCCTCTGCATCTGAGCTGCTGAGCCCTGACTTGGCCCCAGAGCATTCCCCACACGTGACTGGTCAGTGAAAACTTTTTTTGCTAGAAAAGTGCACACAGGTGACTGTGGGCTACGCGTGTGAGTAGAAATACAAATGAATTTCACACTTGGATGTCCCATCCTGAGATACCTCATTACACACATGTAAATATTCCAAATCCAAACCAACCCCATGTCCGAATTCCTTCTGTTCTTAAGTGTTTTGGACAAGAGCTACTCAGCCTGAATAATAACTATTTGCCTGGGCAACTCATCAGATTAACTCCTGGATAGCAGTCTCTCTCTCTCTCTCTCTCTCTCTCTCTCTCTCTCTCTCTTTTTCGGAGCTAAGGACCGAACCCAGGGCCTTGTGCTTTGCTAGGCAAGCACTCTACCACTGAGGTAAATCCCCAACCCCCTTTCTCTTTAAAAAAAAGGATTCATTACTTATTTGTGTGTGTGTGTGTGTGTGTGTGTGTGTGTGTTCATCTCTATGTGTATATATGCACATGCATGTTGGTGACCTTGGAGGGTAGAAGAGGGTGTCAGATCAGTGTGGGTGCTGGGAGCTGAACTATGCAAGTGCTCTTAACTATGGAGCTGTGTCTGTCATCCTAACACAGCTCCTTGTCCTGTCACCTTTTGATGGGATCAGCTGTCACCGCTTCCATTCCCAGTGAAGTCTGAAAAAGGGGAAAAGGTGCCTGGGAGGAGCTTTGAGTCAGTCATCCCAGGAGCAGGAGTATGTGTAACCTCGTGAGGTAGCTAGATAAAATAAACGGAAGTTCCTGCTTAGAAATTCAGATTCCTACATACATACTCATTTCTTTTTAAAGTAACTGGATTTTATAATCCCACCTGTTTGTGACAGAACCACAGAACTGACTTAGGCCCAAAGTGTGGGAGTGAGCAGCCTCCTGCTCCCAACCTGCTTCAGAGCCCCAAATGTCACAGTCACCACCAGAGTCCCGAAGGCCCCAACTGAGCCCCAAGGATTCCTATTAACTGTCTCAGAGCCCACATCACAGACCTGTCAGTGGAGGCCATGTCTTGTCATTGCCCTTGAGGGCCTGTCGAAGTGCACAGACAAGCTTTGTGTAAAGAGTTCCTGGGGTTGGGGATTTAGCTCAGTGGTAGAGCGCTTGCCTAGGAAGCGCAAGGCCCTGGGTTCGGTCCCCAGCTCCGAAAAATAGAACCAAAAAAAAAAAAAAAAAAAAAAGAGTTCCTAACCCCTGGGGTCCGCTGGCTTGTCACCTTACTCAGGAAAACAGGGAAGTGGAGAACAGGAGGCTAGAGATAAATACTTGAGACGCGTACCTGGGCTGCAGTGTCTGGACCCTGAAACACCCCGACTCAGGAAGCAGGGGTGACCTGATGCATGGGATGGGAGATATAGCAATGCAAGGGGGGATTACACTTTCCTCTCCTCCCCTCCCCTCGTTGCCCTCCCCTCCCTCCTTCTCTGTCCTCTCTTCTCTCCTCCTCTGTCCTCCCTCTCTCCTCTGTCCTCCCCTCCCTCCTCCTCTGTCCTCCCTCCCTCCTCTGTCCTCCCTCCCTCCTCTGTCCTCCCCTCCCTCCTCCTCTGTCCTCCCCTCCCTCCCTCCTTTGTCCTTCCCTCCTCCCTTCTGTCCTTCCGCCCTCCTTCCTTCCTTCTTTAGTCCTCCCTTCTCTCCCTTCCCTCTTCTCCCATCCCTCCCTCCTCTGTTCTCCTCTCTCCTCCCTTTCCTCTGCTATCCTTCCCTCCCTCCCTCCTCTCTCCCTTTCTTCATTCTTCTCCTCCTTCCTTTCTGCCCTCCTTTGAAGATCTTTCAAGATCCCCTCCCTTACTTCCACCCTATCTGTCGACAAGGGCATTAGCAAGGCAGGGTTCAGGAAGCGTGTCTCTGGGGCACTCATTTGGACCTTTAACATTTACTGGTTTGTGACCTCTATGCCTTTGGGGAGCAGGAGAGCACATTGCAAAACCCTTTCCCTTCCTTTTGGAACATGTCTCTGTGACTTCATGACAGAATGTTCTGACAGCCTGGGTTGGATTTATGTTCCTTTCAACACTAGGCAGAAAGTATGAAGAATGGACAGGAACCTAGTTCAGCTGCTGTGAGTTAGTCTCCATCTTCCTCTTTCCCTCTGAACGCCATCAATTACATGTTTACAGAGGGGAAGAATGGACCCTTCCCTGTATCACAGTCATCTGCCTGCCTGCAGCACTGGAGGTGGGGTGGGCTGGGCAGACAGACAGGTTTTTTGTGCTGATCTGAGATGGGAGGATGGCCTGGTGGAACGGCCTAGGAGTGACAGCAACTTGGTACTACATAGAGTGAGAGACCATCCAAGCGCTGTGAGCTGTTTACTGTGCCTGCCTCAGCCAGTAAACACTGGCAGGACTTACTTCACACACAGCGAAATGCTCCATCCTGGTCTCAGCTATTTATCTCCCAGAAGCCATTGTAAGAGATGTTGGTGTGCTTGGACTTGATGGGTGCACCTCGCAGACTGCTTGGAGAAAACAAAACAACAACAAACCAAAAACCAAAATCAAACAGAAAGACAAAAACAAAAAACAAAAACCCACCACCACCACCACCAACAACAACAAAAATCCTAAATCTTCCTTCCTACGGGCACGTGGCCTAAGAGGAAGGACAATGAAGGTAGAGGTACCCAGTGTGCACTAGACTTGCTCAGGGCAGTCTTCGCCCCTACTAGCTCTTAAGAGGTGAAGTGCACTCCAGATTCCTGGCCTTTGCTTGGAGTCACTTTGAAGCCTCTGGACACCACCTTGAAGGGTTTCCTTGCTGGCTTGGGCACCCTTATAACATGCTAACTCACTGGGCATACACTCTGCTGGCTTGGGCACCCGTGTGCCATGCTAACTCACTGGGCACACACTCTGACTAGTTTCTGATTGTTGATATGAAAGATTATCATGATTTTAGTGGATTGAAACAGCATGCATTTATTTCTTCATGGTTTTGGGATTAGAAGTTAGAAACTAAGCATTTGGGGAGCCTAGTAAGGTGCACTTCTTTCTGATTTAGAGAAGAGAATGAATTCCCTGTTTTTTTCTGTATTCTGAAGGCTGCCTGCCCTCCTAGTTCATGGAATCTGCTTCCTCTTCAGAAGCCAGCCATATAACACCTTTGACTCTCTTGAGGACTCCATCATGCTGGACTCACTTGATGAACCAAAGTCCTTGTCTTATCCTCAGATCAGTGACCCTGACCTCGGAATCTGGCATACTGGCTCACAGGCTCTGAGAATGGGAGTTTAGACGCCCTCAGGGCATCTTGACGCTGCTACCTTTCTGAGGATGCCTTACAGTCTGTGTCTGCCACACCTTAACTTCCTGGTTCACCGTAGCCCAGGCTCATAGCTATCTGTCTTACTCCTTCACTTCCTTGTTGGTCTTTCCTGAGATTGTCTCCCAAATTCCCTGCTTGGACTTTTGCCTCATGGTGGTTTATGTAGAAACCCAAACCCCACCAAAAGGGAATCCTGCTTTGAGCCCCCCAGTCCAGGGACACCAATGTATCATCAGCACGCAGTCGGTGCCTCTGTCAGCTCCTCCTAACTTTGCCACTGGGGTGAGATGAAGGAAACACCTGGTGAGCTTCTAGCCATCCAGATCCAGTGTCACTGGAAAGAGCAGTTCCCACCAGGTCTTGAGGTGCATTATTATAATTGGATAATTGGAGGTCATGTGTCCCTCACACGATGAAGGAAATATGAAATGCCCCTTGCTCCATTGCCCTGTATTACGCGGAATAACTTTACCCATGTTCTGCTGGGAATGTGCTTGACCACCTCACTTTCCATACATGCCTGTCTACGTGTGGATGCGTGTCTGCATGTGAGTATGTGCATGTGCATGACTGTGCATACCTAGCCCAGGATACCTGGGTGATTCTTAGGGAATGTCTGATGGGTGCACCGTGATCATCTCATAGGCTACAAAAACAAGCACAGAGCCATGCGAAGGAAGAACTGCTGCTGAGCTCACTTTAGCAACCCCTGTTCCTGAACATACACCCCGATGCACCCACCCTGGACCCCCGATACACCCACCCCAGACCCCCGATACACCTACCCTGGACCCCCGATACACCCACCCCGGATCCCTGATACACCCACCTCAGTCGGATATGTCTCAGACTGGACAAGTTTCCAGCTTATCCCCTCTATGCTCTCATTAATCCATTGATACAATTGTGGGATTAGCCTATCAGGGTGTGTGTGTGTGTGTGTGTGTGTGTGTGTGTGTGTGTGTGTATGTGTATGCATGTGTGTGTCCTTGCAGGATACATGAGAAGACATTTCATGTAGTGAGGACAGCCTGCCTCTTGGGGAGGCTGAGCTCATCCCATTGCATATGGAATCAAGATCATTTCCAGCAGGACACATGCAAACGTCTGTGTCGAGCCGAGTAGCGAAGCTAGGTAGTTCAGATTTCTTCCATCTTGAGAGACTTTTGTCTTTCAGTAGAAGGAGAGGATTCCATTTGACGCTCAGCTATGTCATTTGCTGTGTCACTGTCTTAGGCTTGTCCGGCTTCCCTGCCCAGCATTTATGCCTGAGAGAGGTTCATTAGGCTGAACAGCGTCAAGAGCTCAGCAGTGGTTTGTCTTCTAAGGGCCCAGTTCTGCTGCATGAGCCACTTCCTGGAATTTGGCTGACACGGGAGAGTGGTTTCTAACCTGTCCTCCTCATATGCCCCACAAGTCTGTGTTGCTGTTGGTAAGACGCTCCCTGGATTGTCTTTGTGGGGCTCTCCGTGGGGTTATGGCTGCTGGAGTGGCCTTTCCATGTGTTCTGGTGGATGCCCCCAGCCAGCCAGAGACATCTGAGGGAGGGAGACAGAATCTGCAACATCTTTTGTGGTCTGGACTGGGAAGCCACACAGTCATTCCTACCTGTCCAGTTACTTCTTGTCTTAGTCTATCTTCTGTTGCTACGGCAACAACAGCTAACGCTGGGTGATTCATCGAGGAAGGGCATGCATTTTGGCTCATGGTTCTGGAATGCATAGTTCTCCGTGGGCCACGTGACCTCCTGATTCCAACCACATCTCCAGAGAACTGAAGATGAAGCTGTCATCAGAACTGAGCTCTTTAGAGACCCCGGTGGCCAGAGCACATGGCTAAGCAGCCATTGGGTTCTAGAACAGTTGAGGCTTTCCAGAGAGGAAATATTTTTTTAATTTTCATATTTTTATGTATATGAGTACACTGTAGCTTTAGTCATGCCAGAAGAGGGCATCGGATCCCATTACAGACGGTTGTGAGCCACTGTGTGGTTGCTGGGATTTGAACTCAGGACCTCTGGAAGAGCAGTCAGTGCTCTTAACCGCTGAGCCATCTCTCCAGTCTGAGGAAATATTATTTTAAGCCTTGGCATTTGCAATCAAATTTTATGTTCAGTCTCTGATTAAGAAGCCTTCTTGTTGTGTCATAGTAGGGCATCAAGTATCTGCAAACGGCAGGTGAACCGAGGTCTGACTCTATTGCAAAGCCACCCCGTGACAGCCCGATCGTTCTTCAGGTAATCTGTGAATGGAGAGAACCTTGACTGATGACTCACTCATCTCTTAGAGGCTTTGATGGCCTCACCTCTTGCTAGCTCACAATGGGGACCGATATTTTTTATTAATCATTTTATTTGTTTACATTTCAAATGATGTCCCCCTTCCCAGTCTCCCCTCTGAACCCTCTCCCCCCATCCTGTCCTCCCTTTGCCTCTATGAGGGTACTCCTCCACCCACTCACCCACTCCTGCCTCACCAAGCATCCCCCTATGCTGGGGCATTGAGCCTCCACAGGACCAAGGGCCTCCCTTCCCATTGATGCCAGACAATGCCATCCTCTGCTACATGTGCAGCTGGAACCATGGGTCCCTCCATGTGTGCTCTTTGGTTAGGCTCTGGGAGCTCTGGGTAGTCTGGTTGGTTGATGTTGTTCTTCCTATGGGGTTGCAATCCCCTTCAGCTTCTTCAGTTCTTTCTCTAACTCCTCCACTGGGGTCCTCAGGCTCAGTCCAATGGTTGGCTGTGAGCATCCTCCTCTGTATTTGTCAGGTGCTGGCAGAGCCTCTCAGGGAACAGCCATACCAAGCTCCTGTCAGCAAGCACTTCTTGGCATCAGCAATAGTGTCTGGGTTTGGTGGCTGCATGTGGGATGGATCCTGAGGTGGGGCAGTCTCTGGATGGTCTTTCCTTCAGTCTCTGCTCCTTTTTTTTTTTTTTTTTTTTTTGGTCCCCACATTTCCTTTAGCTAGAAACAATTTAACACAGTAGGCAGTACATTGCTCTCACAATAGGAACCAAATTTAAGCATTGGTTTTTAGAGAGGAAGGTACCAGCCAGCCCTGTTTGGCTTAACTGCAAGCACCAGGAGATGAGGACTCTAAGGTAGCTCTTGAATAGAGATCATCCTTTGATTGCCATGTGGCTCACCAAGTACTGACTTGATTACTGAAGGCCCAGCTACTATTCTGATCATGGAGACCAGCAGCTCTGCTATGGTGCTGGCTTAGCCGCAGCACCCCCAAGTTCCTCTCGAATGAATTTGTTCACTGCCCATTGGGGCAGATGCCAAACCACAAGAGGTATAGGGAGTGAGTACCCTTGATCTCATTAATCTACAGTGGCCGGTTGAGCAGATGCTACTGTGGAAAATGCATTTCTGAACACATCATTCTGTCAACAGATGCATGCCAAAGAGCTGGGTGTGCGAGCTCATGCCCAACAAATGAGGCTCCTGCTTAAGGAACGAGGAGCCATGTCCTCGGCTCTTGGATCAGCATCTGGAGGTTCATGGGGTAAAGCCCAGAAATCCTGCCCACCATGAGTGCCCAGCAAGACCTAAATGCTTAAAACTGGAACAGGCCCTGAAGGATTGATTTTTAGATCCAGGGAGATGGCTCAGTAAAATGCTTGCCATATAAGCACCTATATAAAAAGGCAGACAAAATGGTGTGTGTCTAGTGACGGGGGTGGAGACAGGAGGCTCATGGGGGCTTGATGGCCAGTGAGTCCAGCCTAGCTGATGATCTCCAGATTCAGTGAGAGACCCTGTGTTTAAAAAAAAAAGGGAGTGGGGAGCAAGGGTGCCTGACATCACCCTTTGGCATCCTGTGCACATGCACATGCTGCACATACACAGCCATGCACACGTGATCACCCACACAGGCCAAAATAACAAAGGCGTTGATGTTACCGTGTCAGGAGTGGTAACAGCTAGCAATAGATTATTGGACTGCCCAAACCCTTTGCAACTCTGACAGGGTCTTCCTTCCCAAGAGTTAGCACTGGGGAATGTTTATCAGTTCCTTCTTTCAGAGTCCTTCAATCATGTGTGCATGCAAGCTCGTGAAGCACGGTCATGGGTGGAGTTGCTCCTTGGTGATCAACCATAAATCAACTCAGCACCATAGGCTTGATTTCTGCCTAGACGTTTACACCTCTTGGGTTATCTGTGGCTAGACTGGCTCAGCCTGAGTTTTCTAGCATCTCCATTATTTGGTCATCTGTGGTGTTTCTCATCTTTATTTGCCTCCTCAAGCAACCTTATTTAATATAAAAACAAAAATAGAAACAAAAACAAACAAACAAGCAAAAGCGTGGGAGCGCCATCTCCTCCGAGTCTGCGGGTCTTGGGAGAGCTAGGAGGGTGCGAGCAGGCTGGGGCTCATGCTTACGGTGGACTGTGTCATCAATTAGGGGTCATTTGCAAGTGTTGATGGAAATAAGGTTTCTGTAAACATTTTCCTTGCACATGGGACTCCTCACAGGGAGGAGAGTTTGGCCTTAATTGATAGACTTTGGGCTGGACCTGGCCATCTGGAGAGGGGAGATCCCTAGAGAGTGGAGTAGTATTTTATTTTCAACTTGTTTTCTATCTTTGGGTTGGTTGATGGTAGAATGGTTACACACACACACACACACACACACACACACACACACACACGTGTGAATACATGGTTATATCTTTTTTGCATGTATTCGCTTCCAAGAGACGTCTGGTTCAACACAGGGACAGAGAAAACCCAACCAGTGTGACTTGATTAACATTGGGATTGTCCCCTTGCTGGGTCCTAGCAGTTTTACTCTTTAAAAGTAAGAATTGGTCAGGGATTTGGAGGGCCAGCGTTAGCCTTCTCACTTTGGTGTTCTCTGACGGAGGTCTCTGCCTGTTGAACTGCATCCCTTCTGCACTAAGACGAGAGTAAGTCACTGAGACACCGTGTGACCCTGACCTGGCCAGAGGGATGGGCGTCACATGTGGGTTCAACTGTCACTCTGCCATCTGCCTATTACCGTTTGCGAATTTGGCCATCACAGCGAAATGGTTCATTGGCACTGGAGGTGCTGAGTTGCCGTCCACATCTATAAATTCATACCGAAGAGGAAGCTGGGGAAGAAAAAATTTGGAAAGCATGATGCCTTTGTGAAGCAGGCTAAGCCAAGGTTATTTAAAGATTATGCACATTTTCATGAGGTTTTTATGCTATTACAATGTCCAGGGAGGCCAAAACTGTTGACTACCTCTCTGGACAGTTCTGTGGCACAGAGAGCAGGTCATTCAGAAAGAGGGAATTTGCTAATCAGATCACAGCTATGACAAAAGAAAGGCTGTCCACTCCACATGACCTTTGGGATTTCTTTAAAAATAGTTTTTTTTTAATAAAAATGTGTGTGTGTGTGTGTGTCTGTGCATGTGTGTGTCCATGTATGTGTGTGTGCATTCATGCATGTGTGTGAGTGTATGTTCATGCATGTGTGTGTGTTCACACATGTGTATGTGTATTCATGTGTGTGTAAGCATATGAGTGTGTGTTCATGCATGTGTGTATGTGTTCATGCATGTGTGTATGTGTTCATGCATGTGTGTATATTCATGCATGTGTGTATGTGTTCATGCATGTGTATGTGTATTCATGCATATGTGTAAATTGTGTATGAGTGTATGTCCGTGCATGTGTGAGTTCATGCATGTGTGAGCATGTGTGTGAGTTCTAATGCACCACATGCATACAGGTGTACTCAGAAGCCAGAGTACTTTGGATTTCCCCTGGAACTGGACTTAAAGGAGGTCGCGAGACACACCTGATATGGAAGCTGGGAACCAAACCTCACTTCTTTCTGAGAGCAGTGATGCTCTTAACTGCCAGGCCAGCACTCTAGTTCCTAAATAAATGGTTTTGTTTTTCAGTGAGTATGTATGCAGGTGTGTGTACACATGCATACAGGTATATGTAGAGGTCAGAAGTTGATGTCAGACGTTTCAGTCTTGTCCTGTGAGGCAGGGTCTCTCACTAACCAGGGATCCTGCTGTCTTGGCCTTCCCAGCAGGATTGCAAGTGCACACCACCAAGCCTGGGCTTTTGTTGTTTTGTTTCTTTGAATGGGCCCTGCCTGGGTATTGAACTCAGGCCTTCACATTTGCATGGCAAACACTTCACTGAGCCATCTCCCTGATGCCATGACACACGTGGACACCACCCCTAGCAACATGAAGGTGAGAGAGGAGAAAGCCCTTAGATAGCCTGTGAATAAACAAACCTCTCTTGTAGGAGGTTGGAAAGCTTGGTGAGAAGAGGGGGCCCCAACCCCTGGCCCCCAGAAGGCTGGGTGGCTCGGTGGGTAAGTGCATACACAGATGCCCTGTGGGGATTTGCCTCTATTTTTGGAGTCTTGCTAGGGAGTCCACAAAAACACTAGGAAGGGCAATTATCTAACTTCAGGAAACAGGACTGGGCAATGTGTTCCTTTTGAACCACAACACCAGCAAGGAGGGGACATTTCACGAAGCTTCCCGATTGCTGGGATTAAGAGCATGAGCCACCACATATGGAGACTTACAGACGTTTTTATTTGTTATTTGTACAGAGAAGTTGATTGTGGGTAAAGACAGCCATGGGGAAGGATGGGGAGCAGACACTTGCATACTGTAGGTGAAAGAGCGTACCCCTAAACGGGGGACGTGTCTCTCCCTCCAATCGTGGGATGGGGTGCCCCCAGGAATCATGAGTAGCCATTCTTGATGTAACAGCAGGAGGTAGCTTTATTAACGAGATCCCGGGTCTTAGTGGGATCCCGGGTCGACACGTATCTCACACAGGAGACAGAGGAATCGGCCCCGAGCCTCTTCAGGCAGGGGTTTATATAGGAGAAGCCAGGGGGTTTCACGTGGTTATCAGCAAGGGAAATGGGTACAAGGTCTCATCTGCAAGCAGTACGTGTGGGCTGGGGTGTTCTCAATATAGGAGAACGTCTTATCTTTATCTGTAGAGCAGGGAGTCATCCATACGGATGGCCCCCTTCCTGGAACAATCCCTCGACCTTGTTTTTAGGCTTGTCGGGGCACATCTCAGGCCAGCTCTGTCCTGCCCCCTTATCTGCTGGTCTTTTGCAGTTTTTATGAAGTTTTTATTTTAACTCTTCAGCTCCAAATGGTCTGGCAAGCCCTATAGTCTCCCTCAGGTAGTCCGGACCTTGTTTATGACTAACTTTTTGAAATTTAACTCTTCATAGGTTAAACTAAAGGGAAAACTAACTTCTAATAAAGATAAAAATGAACCCGCATGTGATATAGCCAAAACACTGTCTCTTCTAAGTTTGATAAATCCTTAACAAGTTAACAGAATATTAGCAAATGAGTGTGTGTGTGACTGTGTGTATATGTGTGTATGTGTATGTGAGTGTGTGTCTGTATGAATGTTGCGTGAGTATCTGTAAGAGTGTGAATGAGTATGTGTGTGACTATGTGTGTAGGTGTATGTAAGTGTGTGTCTGTATGAGTGTTGTGTGAGTGTGTGTAAGAGTGTGGACGAGTGTGTGTGTGTGAGTCTGTATCTGTATGTGGTAGGAATGTATATAAGTGTATGTGTGAGACTAGGTGTGAGTGTGTGACTATGTGTATCTATGTATGAGTGTGTGTGTGTAAGAGTATGTGGATGAGTGTATATGTGTGAGTCTGTATATTGTGTGTATTCCATATGTGTGTATTGTTGGCATTGGAGCCTACAGTTTCTGCATCCAGCGATGACGTCACCCATAGGTGGCAAAGACCTGTGCATCTGTTGTCATGGCAACCACCATACATTCACTTGCCTGCACCTTACCTGTGAGAGGTAGTACGTGTGATTATGTCATGGCCCAAATAAAAGGCAGAGCCCCCTGACCTTCACTCTCTTTCCTTCTTCTTTATTGCCCTTCATCCCTTTCTCCCCCAATAAACCTTTCCCTGGAGCTGTGCTGGATTGGGGTTATTTGTTCCCATATGAGTTGCCATTCTAACACAACATGTATGAATGCATGTAAGTGTATGTGTGTGAGTGTGTGTATGTGTACGAGTGTGTGGATGAGGGTGTGAGTCTGTGTATCTGATTGTGTGAGTATGTATAAGTGTATGTGTATGAGTGTGTGAAGTGTGTGTAAGGTGTCTGTGAGTATATGTGACTGTGTGTGAATGTGTATGTAAGAGTGTGTGGATGAGTGTGTGTGAGTGTGAGCGCGTATGAGTCTCCCTTCCTCTACAGATCAGTCTTGTATAGACAGGGCATGACCCAATGCTCAGCTGTGACTTCAGCCCAAGGCCTTTCCTCAACAAGGCCAGGGTGCCAGGTAATATTCCTGTTGCTATAAGTCCTATACGGCCAACTCAAATGGTGAGAAAGAAGAGGGTGTGGAGATTGGGTTTCCTTGTGGATGGCTGCCCGATTCTCATTAAGTCTATTCAGATTTATTTTACATCTTGGATACCTGAGTTGGTGCTTATTTTTAAATCATTGAGGGGCCATTTCAGAAATGGAAAAGTACGGCTTCTCGATTTATATAGACCCTTCATTTCTCTGTTCATGTTCCCAGGTCCTGTGCTCCTGGCCTCTAATTTATTGCTTTTAAAGTATCGTTTAAGTAGCAGGTGTTTAAACACTTTTTAATCGGGGAAACTACAAGAGTATAATTGCTGGCTTTGGCAGACAGCAGACCTCGGGCCTCTGGCCGCACGATAACTGTTCTACATGTGAAGACATCTCCTTCCTGAAGAGTGGAGGCCACCTTCCAGTTACCAGGCTTCCTTTTATGGGATTTGGAAGCCTGGAAGACAGATACTGCCCTTCACTTACCCTTCACTTAGTAGGAAGAAACACATAAAAGATCAGTTCATCTTGGGGACACCTTCAAAGCACAGGGACACCTACTTTGTGATGTTTGAATTAAGGTTTGCTTTTCTAATTTCCTTGTCTGAAGTGCAGGGGAACCACCTCACCTAAAGTTTGTTCAATGGAGAGACATTGTTTCAGAAACGTAACTAGGGAGAAGACACTGTTGCTGGTATAGTGTGGATCCTAGACCTCGGGCAGGAAGCCTGTGATGTTACTGTCTCAGCTGATCACTATAGATAATAGGTTTCTCAGAGTCTAATGGCTCTGGTTTCTAGCTACCTTTGAATGACATGTTGAATTCATCAGTACATCTGCCTCTAGTTGGTGATGACATGTCACCTAATGGTTTATCTCTCACTGAAATGAACTCATCGACAGTCCCCCACCCCCAGCCTTAAGGGCTATGAAACAGAAAGGAGTGGAACCCACTGGCTGCCCCTCAGTGAGCTTCGTTCCCAGCAAGATGCCCTTCCCTTCACTTGGACCTGCATTCTTTCTTTGCCTTTGCCTCATGTTGCCCCTGTTGTGAAGTTTTCTCTCCTCTATGACAGAACAATGGTGGCCTGGGCACTTTGTCAGACACGATGACACCAGGGACCGCACAGAGCAGGCAGATTCTGTTGAGTGGACAATCTACGTTAACCATTGCAGAAGCATGTCCAGATTGTGAGCAGGATATGGGTTGAAGCTTTCAGAAAAGGAACAGCCACACGAAGAGACCCACAGATAGGATGCCTAGGTGGCTCAGGGAGGTTGTGTGTCAGCAGCGAGTGTGTGTCCTTCGCTGGATCCCCGGGGGCCCCTGGGCTCCCCACGACCTTCGCATCCTGACCTCTGCAACCACCCTCTCCATCACTTTCTTTTTCTTTTTTACTGACTACCACATACTTCACTTTAAAAATAGCTTTTTATTGATTGAAGAAACAGTTCATGTTCACTGTCGGAGTTTTAGAAAGCATATGCAAGCAAAAGTGAGAAAGTTGAAAGTTACATGCACATTAACCCTGTGTGAGCTTCTCCTTGTTCTTTAGGTATTGGGTGCTTGGATCAATGACTTATTATTATTATTGTTGTTATTATTATTATTATTATTTAATATTTTGCTCAACAGCAAGCCACTTCATCTCCTTCAACCTGTTGGTATTCCTGATTCCTCCTAGTCCTACACCCAGATCCCTCTGGTCAGGCACAACACACACCTGTGACATTTAGGTGCACATGGGCTGCCCAGCTACTCTTGTGTCCATGGCAACTAGAGGAGGGGCTTGCTTTTTTTCTTTCTGCTCTGACACCCATCACATTCTCAGCAGCTCAGCTATACACACTATTTCTTTTCTTTTCTCCTCCTCCTCTTCCTCCTCCTTCTTTGTTTTTGTTGTTGTTTTGAGATAGGATTTCTCCACATAGCCCTGGCTGTCCTGAAATCACTATGTACACCAGAGTAGCCTCAAACTTGCAGAGATCCACTTGCCTCTGCCTCCTGAGTGCTGGGATTAAAGGCCTGTGCCACTACACCCTGCTTCATGCTATGTCTTGTATGTTCCTCATATGTTCTTCTGAAGATCCACCAAGGTATAGATAGGCAGGGCCCTCATGCCTATCGGAACATTGCAAACGTCCCTCACAAGCCTTCTTTATCCACTCTCCCCATGAGTCCTTCCTCCACTCTAAAGCCAGTGGAGCTTCTAAAACACAATCCAGGTCACTTCTACGGCTACTAAGTGACTCCTTTGTGTCTCCTGTGTAAAAGATGAGGTTCAAAGTCACCTTCTTGCCCCACACTCCATACCCCACACAGCTGTCTGCATTGCTTTCTCTAGCGTGTCTCATGGTGCTCTTTGCACCAAGCGTGTGCTCCACCACTTGGTCTTCACAGCAGACCATGGGGGCAGAGTCCCCATCCCAGGTCTCAGCAAAGACACCACTGTCATCATTCTTCATAGATCGGGTGTCTCTGCTGTGCGTCCTGAGCCCTTAGGTCTTGTAAGGCAATAAAACCAAATGCCAGCAGCATGGCCAACTGTCCTCCCTTTGTGGGTCTTGGGCTGAATGGGGCAGGTGATCGCTGGAGTCTTAAACCAAGCAGGACTTGAATCCCTCTTCACGTTGACCTCTGGGTGCTAATGTGACTTGGGAGCCAGCTCTGGCCTCTTTCTCCTCCCATGAATACCCTCTTCTCCCTGCAGTAGCACTGTGTTTCATCTCTGATATCCTGGCACTCGGGGTTCCCTCAGCCGATTCTGTAAGTGCTAGAACACTGGGCATTAGATGCTAGACAGATGATAGGATGCAAAACGCAACAGTATCCTTGGCCAATTCTATTGGTCAGGGTTCTCCAGAAAAAACAGAACCCAGTGAGGGTGTGTGTGTGTGTGTGTGTGTGTGTGTGTGTGTGTGTGTGTGTAATCAGCTTTCATTAAAATAATAACAACAGTGGTCTTACACCTGGGAGACTGAGAAACCAGTCATTCCTTGATCCTAGAGCCTGTGCTCTCCATCAGTTGGAGTAATCCTAGAGCAGCTGTCATGACAGAGAGGCCGAAAACCCAGCAATCATCTTGTCCACAAGCCTGGATGCCTCAGGAATTTCCAATCTGTCATTGAAAGCCTGGAAGTTCCCTAGTCCTCAACAGAAGCCTGTAAATATAGGTTTTGCTATCAGGGAATAAATCAATGTCATCGTTGTCATCGTCGTCGTCGTCATCATCATCATCATCATCTTCACCACCACCATCATCATCCTCAGGCAGCAGCAGGCCATCTCAGTGGCAAGAGGGAAGGCCAAGCAAGCCAAGAACAAGCCATCTTCCTCCTATCGTGTGCTTTTTAAGAAGTCTGGACTGCTTCCAGGAGGTGCCACCCACACAAGGGGGTCTTCCCACATGGACGGAGGCAACCAGGGCAGTTCTTCAGGTGAGTCCCCTACTTTGGTGATCCTAATTTTGTTGGCATGTTAACACTAAAACCAACCATAATACCAGCTAAGACGAGCTGCTCACCTGAGACAGCGCTCATGTTAGACATTGGCATCTTTGCCGATCTGTCAACACTCAGCCTCTCCCAGACTCCAGACTTGGGGGATTTGGTCAATAGTGGATGCTTAAGCTGCCTTAAGCCAAGGATCTCTGCACAGCTGAGAAGAACCTTAGGAACCTTACATAGATGCCACTTGCCAGCCCCTGTTCTCTGTTCTTCCAAACCTGCCTGGCTTCCTGAGGGTGAGAATGGGGTCTTTGTCCTGTCTATCCACAACAGGTCCTGACAGAACAACTCTGAAAGAAATGTGAACTAAAGAGTTCATTAATACATTGCAATAGTAATGTGTCTGGAAAAGCAGAACACGAGTCAGTAACATGATGTTCGTGTGTGTGTGTGTGTGTGTGTGTGTGTGTGTATGTGTGTGCACATGTGTGTGTGTCCCCATGAACTTGTTTGTATCTTCCAATAAAATGAGGACAGACCTTCCATTCCTAGCTAGCTTTACCTGTGAACTTGACCCACCGTGGAATCTCAACTGAGGGGTTGCCTAGGCTAGGTTGGCTATGTCTTGATTGTTAATTGATGTGTGAAGCTCAGCCCACTGTGGAATAAGCCATTTCTGGAGCAGGTGGTTTGGGGCTGTGTAAGCAATCTAGTTAATTCTAGGCGTGGTAGCTGGAGGCACAGGCCTTTAATCCCAGCACCTGTGAGGTAAGCGGCTGAGTTTGTGAGTTAGAGACCAGCCTGGCCTACAGAGTGAGTCCCAGAGAGCCAGCAGGAGACAGAGAAATTCTGTCCTGAAAGACAAAACAAAACAAAAAACAAATCAAAACAAAACAACAAGAACAAAAAAAAAAAATCTAGTAAAAGCGTGAGCTTCTGAGCAAAGCAGCAAACCGCATACCCTTAGGGCTTCTGCTTTAGTTCCTGCTTGAGTTCCTTCCCTGAAACTCCCTCAGTGATTGATGGACTTTGACCTGGAAGTGTAAGCCAAACATAGTCCTTTCCTCCTCTGAGTTGCTTTTGGTAAAAGGTTTTTTTTTAGCACAGAAAGCAAAGTAGGCCACTCCCCAGACTTTATAAAAATTAAGTCTCAGTGTTGGCATTTTACTGTGCTCTAATTCCTGAATGTGCATTGTGTGTGTGTGTGTGTGTGTGTGTGTGTGTGTGTGTGTGTGTGTGTGTATGTGCTGGTGTGCATATGTAGGTCAGAGGGCAACCTTGGGTGTCAGCTCTCACCTTTCACCTTGTTTGAGGCAGACTCTCTTGTTTGCCACTGTCTGCACCAGGCTGGCTGGCCTGTGAGTGTCTGAGGATTCCCCTGTCTCTCCCTCCCATGTCACCACAGATAAGCTGGGGTCTCTATGGGTTCCTGACTCAGATCCTCAGCCAAGTGCTTTACCAATGAACCATCTCCTTAGTCACTTTTTTTTTAATCGCACCAATTTGAAAATTGAATCATACTTTCTGTTGTCTGGTTTTTCTCTTCTCTTTTTTATTGGTACTTCCTAGAAGAGAACAGGCCTCTGTCTGTTCTGTCTATAGGCTTTTTCAGGTACCAACAGGGAGGAAACCATGGAGTGGTGGCAAAGATGTTGGAAGGGTAAGGTGGGTATGGGGTGGCCAGAGCTGAATGCACTACCCTAGCAAAGTTTGGGGCAGTATTCTTGCTGCCCCTGAAGTTCAAGGTGGAGACAGGGTTATGTAGCCAATTTCATGGGGTCAAAAAGCTTGTCAGTGGTGGTGTGTGCCTTTAACCTGAGCACCTGGGAAGCAGAAGTAGGCAGAACTCACTGGGGGTCAGCCTGGTCTACAGAGTGAGTTCCAGTACACCCAGGGTTACACAATGAAATTTTGGATTAAAAAATGAAAAACAAAACAAAAAATTCAAACCAAAAACCCCTAGTTTACTTTACACCAGTTTTTGGCGTCACACCTTGCACCTGACATTGTACTTGCTGCTGACTTAGTTTTTATGAATTTTTGGGCATAGAGGGCTCAGTCCCCTGCTGACTCCAGGATCAGAGAGTGGAACAGTCACGCACAGTGGGGAACCAGAACTTTGCAGCAGGTCCTGAACATTGGTAACAGCGCCTTCAGCTTCATCCCACCACACTTTCTGAAGGCTGAACCAAGTGGGCAGGGATAGGGAGGAAGCTTTGAAGCATGTGAACACCTCTGTGCCCTTTAGGGTGAGTGTGAAGGTGGGGATGGCCACCTGGGATCAAGAGCACTGCAGTTCATCCTAAAAGGGATGTTTGTGTGGGGTGGTATATGTGTATGTGTGTTGTGTGGTATGGTATATGTGTGTAGTGTATGTGGTGTTTTGTGTGTGTGTTGTTTGTGTGTGTGCTGTGTGTGTGGTATGTATAGTATGTGTGTGTTTGTGTGGTGTGGTGTATGTGTCATGTGTGTGGTGTGTGTGGCATGTGTGGCAAGTATGTGTGGTGGTTTGTGTGTGGGGGAGGTGGATAATGTGTGTGTATCTGTGTATCTGTATATTTGTGTGTGTGGTATGTGTGGTTTTTTTGTGTGTGTGTGGGTGTTTGTGTGTTGTGTATGTGTGTGGCATGTGTGGCATGTATGTGGTAGATGGTGTGTGTGTGTATGTGTGTGTGTGTGTGTGTGTGTGTGTGTGTGTGTGTGGTGTGTGGTGTGTTTGTGCTATAGGTCAGAGAAGTACTTAAGGGAGCTGTCTCTTTCCTTTCCACCAAGTGTGTTCCTGGAATTGAATTTAAGTTGTCAGGTTCCGTGAGAGGAGCCTGTGCTTGCTGGGCCATCCTGTTGTCCCCCAACCTCTGAATTTGAAAGAATAAATATCATCAGCAAGGAATAAAAATAGAACAGTGTGTTTTTATAAGACTGGCAATGTCAGGATGCATGGTAGGTAGAGCCAAGAGAAGAGCATCCTGGGAGTGTCCTGCGTCTTCTCAGGTGGGATTGGTCTTAACGTGTGAGACAGAGGTGACTGTGGGACAGACAGAGACAGAGAGAGGCTGAGGCTAGCTCATGAATGGGACTTTAACATTAAGAAGAAACAATTGGCATGTTTTACAGGGATGAGATATGGCAGGAAATACTTTGTGCCCTTGAATGGGCCTGTGCACGAAATGGCTTCCCCCTTTCCAGTCTGTAGAGAAACATTACTGTTGGGGGCAGGGTGACTCTCTCTCTCTCTCTCTCTCTCTCTCTCTCTCTCTCTCTCTCTCTCTGTGATTTTCTTGATTCTTCCTGCTGCTTAGAATGGTTTTCTAGTCTTGGGGTAGTTTGGAACTCATTTCCAATTTACCTGAGCTCTTCTGAAAACCAACAGTCCTGGACGCTGGCGGCTGTGTAGGGGAAAATCAGGGAAGTCTGCGCAGTGTCTCTCATGGGCTTTTCAGTTGCCAGCGTCTTCCTCCGGATGTGTCTCAGGAAATTCTTTGCCACACACGAGATACGTAAGCATTGTTTTCTGTTTGGCCTGTGAGTTTGACATGTCCAATTTTACCCAAGCTTTGGCCAGATGAATTCAAAACAAGAGCCTGGACTTCCTGGAAACGCTTGGGATTCCCCTGCCATCTGGCTTGGGCTTGGTAACAGTCAACTGTTATTTTGTGCCATTTTGTTAACCTTTATTTAGATTATTCATCTGACTTGGAGAGGAGGCCAGAGTGTTATCAGAATCTCTAGGTTTTTTTTTTTTTTTTTCTGATCTCTGTCCTTTTAATAACAGTGTGGCTAACTCAGTTTTGTTCTAAGGAAGTGGCAAAAAAAAGTTTCAGATCTAAGTCTCCAGGCAGGACCATTTGATACAGAAAGTATTTCTCCAGTATATGCTTCGCCAGGGAAAAGAACGGCATTTTATTAATGTAAATCACGTTGGCTTTCCGATTGCTGATGGGAGTGCAAATCTGCGCAATTCCTTTGGAAGGATATGCTGAACTGAACACTTCACAAACTCTGCTAGTGATTCCACTCCCAGGCGTGTGCCAAGCATGAGTGCAGTCTCACAATCACAAGAACAAGTTCAGCAGAGCTCACGGCGGCACTGACTCTGGTGCTCGGAGGCCTGCCCACCTCCACTGTGCTATGGCCACACCATGTAACGCTCTTCAATGGGAGAACGGGCAAACCACAACTGTATACAATGGCAGGACCAAATCTCTTAAGCATCCTACTTGGTAAAAGAAGCTAAGGATGAATGCACACGTTGGCACATGATTCCAGTTGTGTAATGTTAAAAAAGATGCAAAACCATTCATGGACTGAGAGGTCAGGCTGGTGACCCGGGAGAACTGGTGACTGGGGAAACACGGAGAGAGTTCTCTCAGGTGAGGGTCAGGCCCAGCTCTACCTCAGCTGGGTCTTCAGTTGCATCAACTCCGAGAAGATTCTTCACTGAATACATCCTTCATTTAATTGACTTTGTTTGTCTCGAAATTTAAGGGAAGGAAGGAGGAAAACATCAGAAATATCCCTGAACACATACCAATAAAAGTAAACGAGATAAATTTATCCACAAAAGGACAGCACTCTTTTAAAACAAAAAAACAGAAAAATTCAGAATAACTACAGCCCTTTCCCGGTATGCACGAGGTCCTGGGTTTGAGTGCCAGCACTGCAGTAAGCAACAAAACCAATAAACAGGACCTTATAATTGTGTCTAAGTCAGGTGAGGCTATCGTTTCTTAGTGGCTTCATACCGACATGAAAAACAGTAAGAAATTTCATGTCCCTAGTTACATTCTGCCCCTTCTCAGGAGCAAAGCACCATTTTCCTCTCTGAAGATACTATCTCACAGGAACGCGACGCTCAGCCTCTCTCCTATGTGGTATCTTCACGGATTGCCCCACCTTCTCTCCGCTCTGAGCAACATTGCCCTCGTACTGCAGCCAACCAAGGCTGCTTCTCATCTCCTTTGCAGGGTGCCTGGACATTCTGTCTTCCGTGTCGGCTCTTGCAGAAGAGCCTGGGGGACCCGAGTAATTCCTTTGTTGCCTGTGTACCCTTGGAATCTAGAACCATGCCTTTGATGGATGTTTGGAAAATGGCCACTCTGGGCTTCCCAGGCTGACTTTGATTGGCGCCTCCGAGTGCCTGTGATGTGGCGATCACTGTGTGGAATGCATCCCCCCTGGGTAGGCATCTCTACAGCACGGAGTCAATGCCCAAATGCCTGAACTCCATGCGCTCTAGGACATTTTGGAGTTGGTTTTCTATTGATGTGTTGCATAATTGTCTCACTTGACTAACCCAAGACCCCTTCAGACCGACTGTAACAGGTCATCCCAGCCGCACAGGATGGCTTTTCTGCCATTGGTCAAACGGTGTATTTGAGTCATTGCTTGTGTCCATGGTAATATTTCTCATAGACGAAAGCTGTCAGGGTGACTCTGTCTTTGCGCATCACACCCCAAGTTACTCATGAGGAGAGTAATATGTTCTCTACTTCAACTCAAATGAAACCGTTTTTTACCTTTCCCCCCCTCACTGACCTTGAGCTTTCTTTTTCTCCCAGAAGCTGGCTTTTCTGGGACGTTCCCATTTAGCCGCCCAAGTGCACCGTGTCTCTGGTACTTAATCCCAAGATTATGGAGTTCTCCGAAAGATGAGTAAGACCGAATGGATTTTTTTTTTTTAATTTTTTTTCCGGAGCTGGGGACTGAACCCAGGGCCTTGCTCTTGCTAGGCAAGCGCTCTACCGCTGAGCTAAATCCCCAACCCCCTCCGAATGGATTTTTCTATGTCAGATGTTCCCCGCCCCCCTTGTAAAGTACCCCACAGTTTGACAAGCTTCACTGTGGCTGTCAGAAGGTTTGGAGCTCACACTTGGCAGGATCATGCTTCATCCAGAAGAAGGAATTTTCCAGATGGTTTGGAAGGCTGAAGGGCAATATTTGGGAGACCAGGAAAAATTGTCAGCATGTAATCGATTGGAAATGCCTGCTTGGTCCTTTTCGAAATTCTCTTCCCTTTTACCTTGCTGTCCTCTGTGAACTCTCGTACTTCTCTTCCTGGGCTTCACCTCCTCTGTATCTCTTAGAGGTAGCATCAAGGGCTCCCTAGACCTAGGGCAGTTTCCCCAAGGGTTTCGTTTAGTAGCTAGAATCATACAGCCGTCACTCTTGTAGGTCTGAAAGGCTCACATACCTGTGCTTCCACTCGGCTTAACCAAAACATTGGTTTTTGGGATTGCATTAATGGAGTCATCAAGTATTTGTTCAACATCCATGATCCATTCAACCCAGGGATGGGCCACGGGGCTACCACAGAGGATAGGATGCAGCCTTTGCCCTCCTCCAGTGGTCTAACAGGAAGCAGCCGTGTAAACAGGCAGTCACAGACGTGTGCAGAACAGTGCTACGGTAGGGTATGACAGCCAGCATTGGGGGTTGGATAGGGAAACGGTCTCCGAGCAGAGCTGGGGGGTAGTTAACTGGAGTATAAGAGCTCTCAAGATACTATTCCCTCCTGTCATGTTCCCAGACCTGGGGGGTCTTGGTGGTAGAGAACACGGTGAGGTTTCTGGGGAAACACCACGGCTGGATGGTTAGTGTGTGTTGCACCGTGCCGTAGTGTGGGAGACCATTCCAACGGCAGTAGGAAGGCGGGATTTGAACCTGGGGGTGGCTGACAGCCTCCTGTACGCAGTTGGGATTAGATGAAGGGCAGATTGGCCTGGGGGAAGGTTGAATGTCGAAAGCCTGGGATCACTTTCTGCTGATGGTTTTCTCGTGCTCAAGCCACTCACTGTTTTCAACTTTAGTACGAAAGCAATAGCAGAAAGGACTGTGGCCGTAAGAAAGTTCTAGAAGACAATTTCTTTAGGGAAGTTGTTGGTAAAGTAACAGATGAACCGACCTCCCAATATCAGGAGGCTCAGAGCAGGCTAGCCCAGCAGGAGGAGGACCTCAGGTGGCCAGTGTGGCCGCCCAGGAGGCTGCTCAGGGCGCTGTGGAATGGCTTGTCCAACCACCAGCAAGGCAGTCCTTTCCACTGCTGGAGGGGGCTTTGGGCACACACAGCCTTTTTCCCAGAAACCTAGAAGGGACAGGACTGGATAGACAAATGGCAGAGCATCTCGTGTTGGAAGATGCTTTCGGCTTTCAGAGAAGGCACTGGCAGAGAGAACCTGCTTAAACACAGCCTGCGTTTTTGCTTTTGGTTATAATCTAATATTAACTTCATCCACGTCTCTGAAGCACGTACATGATCCGATCCCTACTGTGCCCTGGCTGCCTCCCCGGACCCCTGCTATTTTTCCAAGCTGCTCTAAATTTTCCAGGTTGTTGGAAGCACTGGTGATTGGGTGGCCTTCAAGAACGTCTTACATTAAAAGCCAGTCACCCTGAGTTATGGTTTTCCATCAGCTAAACATTTTGCACCAAATTGCCCACGGCTGAAACTATTTTCTGATAGATAAATATTTTCCCCTGTCAAGCCCAGTTTAGAAATGTCAAATGCGTAATGACTGCTCCCAGCGTGGCTTTCCCTCTTAGCCGTTTGCTTTTTCTCCCTGTCCTTTAGAGCAACAAGTCAGTGGGTGGGTGGGTGGGGTGGTGGAGAGCCACACAGGGAGGTGGTGAGAGAGAAGAACTTCGCGATCTTTGGCGAAGGCTTCCCATCTAGAGAGGTCACTCTGTGTGCTTTTACAGTCTTGTCCACCTTTCTCAAGACCCACGCACCCAGGCTACTTTGATGCGTTGAGAAGGACAGCCTGTAGTGAGCTTGGTGTTGGCATTCCTCTCAGACCGGGAATCTGAAAAGATTCGGGACATGGCTTTTCATAAAAATCCGGAAGTCTCCACTTGAGAAACTTAAAGAAGGGTCAGGAACAGTGTGTCCCATCGGGAATGACAGGCTGGATTGATATTTTAAACAGTGTCCTATCGGGCAGGACGGGCCGGATTGATATTTTAAAACCAGTGTGCAGCTGAGTTACCTGGCTGCACCACAATGAGTTTTCTTGTTTGCTTATTTGCCTCCTCCCCAGGTACTGCAGGTATTTGGGAGGTCTGCGCATGTGCAGGGTGCAGGGAATGCTGGGAATTAACTTGGCTCATGCGTATTAGGGAGGAGCTTCACCACTGAGCTGCAGCCCCAACCCTAAATCTATACTTGGTTCTTACTGTCCTTGTTTTTGGTAGGATCTCACTTAGTGGTACAGGATGGGCCCTACTCTGTGTAGTCCAGGACGGGCTTCAACTCTCAGCCATCCTCATGCCTCAGCCTCTCAAGTGCTGAGATCACGGTTGGAACGACGGCGCCTGGCTCCGCTTCTTTTTTTAACTGGCACATAATTGTTCAGATTTATGAGGCACAGGGGTAGTCCTCTGATACAGTGCCCTGCTGTGTATGTATATGTAAAGAACAAGTCGGGTACTTAGCATATGCACCGCCTCAAACATTCAGAATCTTCCAGTTATTTTCAAATAAATATTCCATAGTATCATTAGCCTCAGTCACCCTGCTGTGCTATAGGATGTCCTTCTGTGTAACTGTTACCTTTGTGCTCACTGACCAGTCCCCCACAACCCCCTCTCTGGGCCACTGTTAGGAAACCACTCTCCTATACTGTTGTGAGATTAGCACTTTTAGAGTATACATGGAAGCAAGAGCAAGTGGTATTTGTCTGTCTGTCTTGGTCTTGTTTCACCTGACGTAAGTCTTCTAGATTCAATCTGTGTTGACACAATCAGTAAGACTGCATCTTTCTTTGTGACAGTATATATGCATATATATACATACACTTACATACATATACACACACATATATACATATATACATACATATATACACACATACACATATGCATATATACACACACTTACATATACACGCATACATATATACACACAAATACACATATACACATGCACATACACATACATACACGATATTCACACATATACACATATACACCCATTATATGTATACACACACATATATACACACATGCACACATATATACACACACACATATATATACACACATGTATATATAAATACACTCATATTCCCACACAAACTTCATTGGTTGGTGGACACCTAGATTGAGTCCATGCTTTGGCTGTTGTACTGGTCATTGCTGTGAACCTGGGTGAGCATCTGTCTCTTTGATGGACTAGTTTCAAGTTATTTAGATAAATACCCAGGAGCATCAAGTGGTAGTTCTATTTTTAACCTTTCTTGGGCCACCACTCCAGGTTGTCTTCCATAATGGCTGTTTTAACTGACATTCCCACCAGCCATGCAAACGGGTTTCCCTTTCTCTGAATGCTTACCAGAGCTTATTAATGTTTTTGTACCTGATCATTCTAACCACAGTGAGGGAGGCAGCTTCCTAGCTCACTGCTGTTATCTAGTTGTGGAAACAGCTAGTGCGTGGCTCCTCCAAGGAGCAGGTGTGAAAAGAGAGGATAATAACAGACCGACTGCTCCTGTAAGCCCAGGACAGAGCTCTGCATGCCTGTGATGGGGACTGAGTGTTATATATATCATCCCCAGAACACATGTTGAAGTCCCAGCTGCCAGGGTGGCCATATTTGCAGATGGGTCTCTAAAAGTACACCTCAGTGTCTCTGTAAACCACTCCCATCCTATACATCCCTGGAGACACTCAAATGCAAGAAGAGAGCCCTCACCAGGAACCACCACTCCTGGGGACAGCACCACAGGAACTCCATTAACCTCTTATTAGTCTAATGGAGTCAGGGGTGGAGCTGAAGAGACGGCTCAGTGGTTGAGCACACTCACTCTTCTTGCAGAGGTTCTGGGTTCGGTTCCCAGCACCCACTGTCCATAACTTTGGTTCCATGGGAATCAGTCTCCACCTTCTGGCCTCTGTGGTACTGCATGAATGTGGTACACTTAGGTATGTGCCACAAAAATCCTCATACATGCAAAACAAGAATAAATGAATCTTAGAGAAATTGTAAGAGATGAAGTTGTGCTGCTTCTGAGAGGTGGTGGGGACAGCTTTGTTCCTGGAATAGAAAAACCTTCTTCACAATCTAGTTTGCATTTGTCTTGTCAATCATGTGTTTTGCTTTTCTGAGCCCCTCTGGCTCCCTTGTTGTGGAAACACTCTTGTGGGATCGTATCCTTCAGGACTCTCTTGGTGAGATGGCTCACGTCACCTGGATGTCTGGGGTCATAACACACTTCCAAGGTCACATCAGCTTTCCACCATATCTGTTCTCTCCTCCCAGTCTTCCACTGAAGTTTAGGACTTTAAAAGCCATTCCCAGGGGCTGAGAGATGGCTCACTGGTTAAGAGCATTCGCTTCCCTTTCAGAGGTTGAGTTCAATTACCAGCAAGCACATGGTGGATCCAGCACAGACCCATCTGTGATGGGATCTGACGCCCTCTTCTGGTGTGTCTGGAGATGCTACAGTGTACTCATATGTATTAAATAAATAAGTAGATAGGTAATTTTTTAAAAAACCCATCCCTTAATAGGGCTCAGGTCCCAGCTTGGCAATAGGGCAGTCAGAGTCCATGGAGTCCTAAGTCTGCAATCATTCACATTCCAAATATTTTCACAATTGTCTTCTTTCATGGAAGGGGCTAGTTGACCCTAGGCACAGAACACAGAACAGGAGGAGCTCATTTTAAAACATGGCACTGGTGCCCTCCTTGGGGTCTTCAGCACTCACTCAGCTGATGTCTGGAAAGGGTTTCCTGAGCAATGTCCTGCGCTCTGCAAAGCTGGTAGAAATGTGATGCGTGTGGACCGTGAAATGACAGAAGAGGAAGGGGCCAGCAGCCCAAGGCTTGAAGGAAAGGTAGCACAGGAGGTGGATTCCAATAGCCAAGGAAAGGGACCTGGGGTAGGCATCCCCTCACACGTCAAGAGGAGGTCAGCCCTGCTGAGACCTCCATCAGGATCTCCAGCCTCCAGAACAGGAGACAATTTTGTGGTGCTTCAGCTGCCAGTCATGACACTTCTTCCAGTAGCTATAGTGGGCCAGTGCACTCTCCATTGGTACTGAGTAAAATTACACCTGACACACTCACAGCATTGCACCTGACACAATCACAACAGCACACCTGACACACTCACAACAGCACACCTGACACACTCACAACAGCACACCTGACTCACTCACAACAGCACACCTGACTCACTCACAACAGCACACCTGACACACTCACAACAGCACACCTGATACACTCACAACAGCACACCTGACACACTCACAACAGCACACCTGACACACTCACAACAGCACACCTGACACACTCACAGCATCACACCTGACACACTCACAGCATTGCACCTGACATACTCACAGTACCACACTAACACACTCAGAGCATCACACCTGACACAGCCATAGTATCACACCTGAAACACCCACAGCATTGTATTTGACACACTCATAGCACCATACCTGACACACTCACAGCATTGTACCTGACACACTCACAGCAGCACACTTGACACACTCACAACAGCACGCCTGACACACTCACAGCCACTCTCATCAGCTTAATCCCAGGCAGAGGACTCCTTGGCATCTCAACTAAAGAGAAGGAACCAGATCTGGTAAAGAATGGGAGAGGTTCCCATCGTTCCTGCTGCCAAGTCAAGGCTGAGGTTTGCTGTAGATGCTACGGGAGCCTGGCAGCACTCTCTCGCTTTAAAGATATGCAGTTCTTCCACAGGAAGTGGGAAATCACCACAGGTCTGGCTCTAAACGGGATTTCTCATTTTCCCTGTGACAGTTGTAGAGATCGCCACTGCCGCTGTTGGGAATTATTTTCTTTCAACAAGGGTGTTTCTTACATTTCTCTTCGCTGACTCAGTTCTTCCCACTTTTTGCCTCCACCCCCACTGTAACTTATTAGGTTCTCATTAAACAAATAAAACGCATGCCCAGAGTTGGATTTAGAATTTTATACAGCTGTCAAGAATAGCTGTACCATGAGCAGAGTGGTGGCCACAGGAAGTGATTCACTGCTGCCGCAAGGTCAGCTTCCCTTACCTACAACCCCAGAGAAGCAGAAAACATAAACACTGTTCTTAGGTGTCACTCACAGAAGCTCCCTGCTGCACCAGACCTTGTTAACTGTTCCCTCTGACAACTGTACAGGACAAAGGGACAGCTCATGGCCATGTAGGGCAAAGTGGCTTGTGGAGGGACTGGCACTGTGTCTACCGAGGGTGGTCATAAAAGAAGATGTTCCTCTAATTGTCACTACATGTACAGACTCTGGGATTAGGTCTGGTCTGGTTGTCATAGACTTTTAACTTTCGTTGGGACAATTCCTCCTGGGACCGGTGGTGGTGGCCTCATGCATAATCCCACTGGTACCTCTGACCTACCTCCGTCCTTTCCGTGGACTAGCATCCTGGGCTAGCTCAATTTACTTGATCTTGGCTGCAGGCTGTGTCTGCCTCAGTGCCCTGGCGAGAACACTTACAGTGGTCTGCTTCTCTTTCAGGGGCCCATTCATACCCGCTAGGTCCAGAGAGTCTTTAGTAGCTTTCTGTATTAGATATATGGAAAGAAATGGAAGAAAGTTCAAAGGTCATGAACACTGACTCTGAACTCCTTGCCACACCCCTAATGGCATTGAGACTAAAGACAGAAAGAGGACTTCACCTAAGACATTAAAGTTAGATAATGTGACCCCTTCATGGTCGGTTGGAGTCCATGGATGGTTCTACGGTTCCTCTTAAATTTTCCTTTCTTATCCTTATCTTTAGCATAGAGTATATTGGTGATTTTTCTTATCACCGTGATAAAATAGACCCAACAAAAGCAACGCAAGGGGGCTGGAGAGATGGCTCAGTGGTTAAGAGCACTGACTGCTCTTCCAGAGGTCATGAGTTCAAATCCCAGCAACCACATGGTGGCTCACAACCATCTGTAAAGAGATCCGATGCCCTCTTCTGGTGTGTCTGAAGACAGTGACAGTGTATTCGTCATATATAAAATGAATAAATAAAATCTTAAAAAAAAAAAAGCAACGCAAGGAAGGGTTTATTGCGGCTCGGAGTTTGAGGGTATGGTCTATCATGGTGGCAGGGGTTTGAAGGATAGGGTCACATCACATCTACAATACAGATGCAGAGAGACCCAAAGGCTAGCACTCAGATTGCTGTCTCCTCTCTATTCAGCCCAGGACCGTAGCCTAGGGAATGGTACTACCCACAGTTAGGGTGAGCCTTTCCACCTCAATTATATACAGAATCTAGATCATCCTGTATAGGTTTATCCAGAGGTTAACCTAATCACACACCTGGCCAGAGGCTGGCCTCCTGGGTAGCTCCTCTAAGTTGACAGTCACAATTCACCATCACAAAGAACATCAGATTAGTCCGGCGAGTCATTAAATGTTAAACGAAGAAAATGAATTGAAAGACAATTTTAAAATCACCGTAAGAAGAATGTGAGACACGGAATCAAAAATAAACAAGTCAGACAAATGTGTTAATTCTTGATCTTGTCAGGACATAATACCTGACAAGAAGCAACTTAAGGAAGAAGGATTTATTTGGGCTCAAGTGTTGATGTGAGACACAGTCATGGTGGGGAGGTGTGAAGGTGGGACTGTGAGGCAGCTGGTCCTATTGCGTCTGCACTCAGGAAGCAGAGAGACACAAACATTAATTTTCACCTGTTTGCCCTTCCCCCTCTTCATGTAATCCTGGAGTCCAGCCAGTGGAACAGAGGCACCCACATTCACAGTGGGTCTCCCCTCCTTAGTTAAAGCTCTCTGGAAACACCCTGGTAGCCACGCCCAGAAGAGTATATCCCAGGTCATTTCAAATCCAGTCAGGTTGACAAAGGTTAACACCACAGTGGGCAACAATTATCAAGAAAAATTTCATCAAAGGCCATGAAGGGGTGAAATGTAAATTGCTTAAAACTTATGCTCACAGAGTATACAGCACAAGACTGAAACATGTTATAAACATGGACTCTGGGTGGTAACAATGTGTCGAAGTGAACCCATCAACCGTAGCAAATGTCCTCTCTGGCAGAAAGGCGGAAGGATGGATGGAGGCTGTGTATGAGTGGAAGGGAGAAGAAATCATAGGACCTCTGAATCCTCCTGTGATTCCAACACAGTTGCTCTAAAAACATTTGAGAGTTATATCAAATTAAACAATAACACACAAACTCCTGTGTTTAAAAAATTGATTAAGGTGTTTTTAAAAAATAATTTGAAAAGGATAAAGTACTAAAAAAGGGGGGGGGCTATTTTTATTCCATAGACAAAGCCCCAGGTATTTTGTTCTACATTTTGGGCAGTGAGGATCTTGGTTGTTAATAAAACAAAAAAGAAAAATGGGGGAGACCCTGGGGTCTCTAATAGTGGAGGAGGTGGGAGCAGAAGTCTCCGGGGAAATGAAGAAAATCAACTGAAGGGTTGTTGGGAAAGCAGGACTTGAGAGCAGCTTGCCAATAACCCAGGGCAGCTGGAGGGGATAGAAATAGCTTTTGTTTCAAGCCTTCCCCCAAGCCTAGCCTGGCTCCCTCATCGAACTACACTTAGGGTTCCAAATTGAAAAGCAGATGGACCTCCACTCCCCAGCGCTTGGGAAATTCTCACCAGCTTTTCTCCTTGCCTGAAAGGAACTTTTTTTTTTTTTTTGTTCTTTTTTTTTCCGGAGCTGGGGACCGAACCCAGGGCCTTGCGCTTCCTAGGCAAGCGCTCTACCACTGAGCTAAATCCCCAGCCCCTGAAAGGAACTTTTGAAACAGAAAAGTGCAGGCAGTTTGGGAGACAGGTGCTCTCCAGTGGGTTAGAGGGACATCCAGCAGGGCCAACAAAGGCACTTCCGTCTATAGCTTCCCACCACAGTAAGCTTCGTGGGATGGGGTTGGGGGAGCACGTGAAGCCCCAGGAACTCCAGGAGCTTTCAAATGGCCAAGGCCAGTGCCTCTGAATGGGGACATTAATAGGAGGACCCTTTCCTGGAAAGGAGGGACCCAGGAAAGGGTGCTGGACTATGAGATACAAGCACAATCAGCTGGGAGACAAAGCATATTAGAGCCACCAGGATCCTATGATTCTGCCATTACATAAAAGAACAGAGCAGACAGGCTTCCCCCTTAACCCAAAACCTTTACTTTCTTTTCCCTTAAATTCAGAAAAAGCAAATAATTAAGAAATGTATGAAAAACCAAAGAAAATGCTATTTTGTTTCTTGTTCCTGTGGGAGTGCTCACCACTTTGTAAATGACGCAGCCAAACAGAGCAAATGCGTGAACACAGGGAATACATTTTGTACAGAATGCAATATTTCCTTTTGCATCTTGCGGCTGGCAGTGGGTTCATGGTCACATCACCATTTCATTCCTTTACAAATGTTCCTGTAATTAGAATGAAACAGTGGGGAGCAAGGGGACCAAACAAATAGAACCCAAAATAAATTGGCTGTAAGACCGCATGCTGGGGGGCTCTACAGGTGAGGCTCCAGACAGCAGCCAGGAGCCCATTACTAACTGAAGGCACGACTCAGCCCTGACTCTTAGCAAATGCTCAGGACTGCATCCTAGAGGCCTTTCTTCAGGTGAGATGCCAAATGAGCCAGGCTGTCCCCCAGCGTCCCTAACTTTATGTGATGCTCTCCCCTTGGATCCTCTGAGCCCGGGGAGATATTGGGTTCTCTGGGCATCTGACAGAACTTCTAGGTTCTTGTGTCCAGAACAAAGACATGTGGTCACAGAAGGGAAGAGTTTTTTCCGTTTGTTTGTTTGTTTGTTTGTTTTATTTAGAAAGAATGTGCTCCTAAAGAGGAAACTGGGTGGAGAAGCCAATAATGCTAGAAGCTCTGTGGCCACTCTGTGATGGTGAGGTGTTCATTTCAGAGACTCCGGCCATTTGAACTGTATAGCTTTCTCCTAACTGTTCTGTTAGGAGTCCATCTTGGGGGTATCAGGGTTTCTGGTCTTCCTCTTTCCTAACTGATTTCTCTTACATGGTGATTTTACAGTCTTTCCTTCAGCCCTGATCTCATTCCCCTGCGTCAGGGCCAGCCCATCATTGAAGCTCTTAGATATGAGAATGTGCTTTTGGGGCAAAGCTTGGAAATTCAACTCACACTTTGTATCTCAACCAAGGTGAATAAGCAAAAGTAGTTGTGAGTACTCTGTGTGTGTGTGTGTGTGTGAGTGCGTGTGTGTGCATGTGAGTGTGTATGTGTGTGCATGTGAGTGTGTATGTGTGTGCATGTGAGTGTGTATGTGTGTGCATGTGAGTGTGTATGTGTGTGTGTGTGTGTGTGTGTGTGTATGTGTATCATGTGTTTGAGGTGTTCAAGGCTTGGAGAGAAAGTTGGATCCCCTCACACGAGTCCCAGCAGTTGTGAGCCACCCAACATGGGTGCCAAGGAATAAACTCAGCTCTGTGGAAAAGCAGCAAACACTGTGATCTGCTGAGGCACCTCTCCAGGGTCCTGCTTATTCTTGGGGACAGTTCAGATGGATCACAAGCTCGATGTCCCCTCTCACTGCCCTTCTGGCTGACAGGAGACTGGATTCCCACCAGTGACTGACACCTGAGAGCTGAGTTGTGTGTAACTCCATGCTGAGTTCCCCATCCCCGGGAATCTTCTGAGACCCTAATGTGCACATCAGAGGCTCCTGCACTAGCTAACTGGGAAATAAGCTCCGAGATATGCACCACTGGGGAGTTCAACATTGTACAACTCTAAGGAAATGTCAGGCGGCCATCACAGCTCAAAGCACTAGCCTTTGCATGTGAGGTTGGCCATTGACTGAAGTGTCCTTTCACATGCATAACTGAAGGTCAGTTGTGACAATGACAGCTTTAGAGGGGTGTAGGACAACTGGGTAGAGTCCAGAACTGAGCAAAAGTAATGGCTACAATGAAGTGCAGAGCTCCAGAGAAGCGGTGAAAATCACTGATGATTTCCTGGTGGACATAGGCGCCTATGGTCATGAGACTTCCTCAGACCTCATTCCTAACCTGGACCAGCTGTCTCTAGTGTCTTCTGAGGACTCACAGGCGTCAAATGTGGCATCTGCACATCTCCCAGCTCCACAGGGATCCTTGAGAACTGGCCTCTCACACAGTTCTTGGAATAGCCCTGAGGTGGGGAATAATGCCGTCACCACTCACGGAGCTTCAGGTCACCATGTATGTCACCACTCACAGAGCTTCAGGTCACCATGTATGTCTGGCATAGGACAAAGCCTGCGGACTTCCTGCAACTCTGCTTCTTTGCTTCCCCCTCAACATCCCTGAGTTCTTTCTTGCGTCTACCCTCAAAGCCCCTCATCTCTGATCCCTGTAGTAGCTGACCCAGGCCTGTCATTCTTTTCCAGAGCCCTGTCCCCACTGCAGTCATTACCCATTTGTTCCCATCGACCTTCTTACCTTTGTGACTTCCATCTTCCCAAACTCTAACATGCCAGTGAGTGAAGGACTAATGCCACTGAAATAATGCCCAGAGGCAGGGACCTGGCTGAAGACTTCAGGAAGGGGTGTGCCAGGTTGTCCCAATGAGCTGTCCCTGGAGTCTCCAAAGGGTCCTCTGCCTGCAACTCTCTGCTGCCCCCTGCAGGTAAGGCTTTGAGGGGAGTCATTGCTCATAAGATTTTAGAGAGCTCTCCTCCAAGGTGGCTTCCCAAATCAACCCTGATGAATGAGGAGAGAAAAAAAAAATCTCAATTTTCACCTCTGTCTTATTAACATTAAGCATTTCCACAACAAGCTCGCCTTGTAGTATTTATTACAATATCATTAGTGGAGATTCATGACTTGTGATTTTTGTCTCCAGGACAACGCTCACTAATTTTCCATGCTACATTCTATCTCTTGCAGATAGCTCACTTGGTAACTTTTGCCCATCACAGCTTTGATGTCAAGAGAGCTACTAGATATGCCAATAGGTCATTTTATATGGAGTTTACAAACAAGTGTGTCTGTATCACAGGATACATAGTTACAGAGACACATGCATAGCCCACGGTTACTTTTTAACACTTTGATGGCTTGTCTCAATACTAGCAGCCCGCTTTGAAAACCTTTATAACCTTCCATTTCCATGGTCACAGATATGGTCAGCCACAGACCACAGACTAAGGTAGCTGGGCCTAAGGTGGCTGCCCCATGCGTGTGCTTTTCGGAATTGCCTTTATTTCCTATAATAATAATAATAATAATAATAATAATAATAATAATAATAATAATTATAGTAGCAAGAATTGACATGAAATTTATGTGCTCCACCTAGAAATGGATGTGGGTGGTATGGAACACAAATTGTAGGTTCTATGGAGATATTACGCCACTTTGTATCAAGGCCCTCAGGAAGGGCTGTGCTATATTTTATGGACTGGGAAATAGTTCACAGGTATCGCTGGACAGCTGCAGAGGCCATCGATGTATGGAAGAGTGGACTCCTTGGTTTTGGAGTGGGAGATCCTATGAGGCAGGAGATGGAACCTTGGCTATGGAGTATAGAAACTTTCCTATGAAGCAGAAATTTCAGGAAAGACCTGGGTCCAGGGTGAACTTGGGCATTGGCATGAGAAGGCTGAGCCAAGCTTCCTGTCAGCCCTTCAGTCTTCCCCTCAGTTCTCTTTCACTATAGCCTCTTTAGCCCATGTTTGGCATTGAACCAATAACTTTGCGTATACTAGGCTCTCTCTATCACTGGTTCCCAAGTGCATAGCTCAGGCTGGTCTTGAACTCACGATTCTTCTACTTTATTCTCTTTAGCATTTGCCTGCCAGAATGTGCCATCACAGTAACCATGAAAATGTCGCTGTGTTTATTTACAGGGCTGTACTGCCCTCACAAGGGAGACATGGACTTACCTGACTGGAAGGGAATTTGCACAGAAACTTCTGAAATGTTTGCTTTGCCTCTTTGGTACCTGATCCCTAATCCAGGTAGACCCTACCTGCCTCAGACTACACCTCCAAACCCAGCAGACCCTCACCTCACAGTGCAAGACGTCAAGCTTTCTTCTGGAATGTGAGTGAAGAAGTGAGTGTAGGCATGGCTGGGCTTGGAAGCACTGGCTGGGAGAAAAGAGGGCAGAAGGGTCTGCAGAATGTGAAGAAGCGCCTGCTCTGTTGGTCTCCATGCTGACCACATTAAAAATCCTTTCTCTGGAGGCTGGCGGGTGCAGAGGGACAGCACAGGGGGAGGGGAGGTCACCATCCTACAGCTTCTACAGATGCTGCTGTGAAAACTTGGGCAGGTCCTAGTTACTTCATTTCTCATGTTAGAGTGTAGTCTCCAACTACATCTTCATCTCTGTGTCTGTGTGTCCTTGTGTCTCTTTTTCCATCCCCTGTGTCTGTCTCTATGTGTCTGTCTGCATCTCTGTCTCTCTGGGTCTGTCTCTGTGTCTCTGTATCTCTGGGTCTGCCTGCATCTCTGTCTCTCTGGGTCTGTCTCTGTGTCTCTGTGTCTCTAGGTCTGTCTGCATCGCTGTGTCTCTGGGTCTCTCTGTGTCTCTGTCCCTGTCACTATCTCTGTGTCTCTGCTCTCTGTTTGTTTCTGTTCGCTTCTCCATATGAGTTTCTCGATCTTTGTCTCTGAGTCTGTCTCTCTATGTCTCTCTGTCTCCATTTCTCATTTCTGTCTCTCTCTCCATCTTTGTCTCTATCTCTGTATCTGTCTTTTTATGACTGGCAGACACAGACATACATGCACAACACACACACACACACACACACACACACACACACACACACACACACACATATATACACACAGCCCTGCTGTTTAATGCTAGCAAATGCCAGACTCTGTTTCCTTTTTCATTTCTCCCTGTAAGGCATGATACATCATTAAATCCCACACATACACACATCCTCACAGAGTCCCTCCCTTAGATCCTGGGTCTGTTTTGAGACTGAGTGCTAATATCTCTCAAAAGGCTTTGGGCTCCTGAAGAAGACACCACTAAAGAATCCCATGTGACTGTGGAGCCATGCCTGGCAAGAAGGCTGTTGCTGTGAGATGTCAATCTTGTGAGCTACAAGTTATCACTGAGACAAGCCAATGCAAGCTGCAAATCAAACCCTCCAGCTAGCCCTGGGGCTTCATGGTCTGGATATTAATGCTGTGTGAGCTGTACATCATGATGTGCAGTTCCTTCTCACAACAGCCTACTTTACAGTGAAAGTGTCAGGCAAACAGTGTGTCCCTTTGCCAAGTTTAAAACACAGTGTGTGTGTTTGTGTATGTGTTGGTATGCGTGCGAATGTGTTGGTGTGTGTGTGTATGTGTATATGTATGTGTGTGTATGTTTTCATATGTGTTGGTATATATGTGAATGTGTTGGTGTGTATATGTGCTGTTATGTGTGTATATGTGTTGTTATGTGTGTGTATGTGTGTGTACATATGTATGTGTGTGAATGTGTAGGTGTGTGTACATATGTATGTGTGAGAATGTGTAGGTGTGTGTACATATGTATGTGTGAATGTGTTGGTGTGTGTGTATGTGTGTGTACATATGTATGTGTGTGAATGTGTTGGTGTGTGTGTATGTGTGTATGTTTGTGTATGTGTTGCTATGTGTGTGTGTTGTTATGTGTATATATGTGTTGTTACGTGTGTGTATGTGTGTATGTGTGTATGCATGTGCCTGTGTATGTGCAGGCATGTTGAGTACCCATTTCCCTAAAACCAAAACAAATTAATGCACATAGTGTGCTACCCCAGGACAGAATGCTCAGGTGGCTGTCTCCGCAGTCTCACTGCGTGCTGTGTGGACATCCCTTCCCCACCATGGAACACGGCAATGCGGGCATTTTTCATGTGTAATTAGGCAGGGTAAGGCGATCCTGCTGCTGCGGGCTGCCTCTGCCCTTGCCCTGAGAATGGCTTCCAGACTCCACCCCCATTTCCTCTGTCTAGACTCTACGTTGCTATTTTTTTTCCCTCCACCCTTAAAGCAGACTCCAATATAAAATGCCAAAAACAGAAGCTCTGTCCCTCTTTCTCATAAAGATGTGGGACAGAACTAACTCTGCCAGACAAGCCAGGGCCCCAGACTTTCATAAGACACGTGTTGTCTGAAGCTGACATTGAAGACTGTCCAGGCATTTCAATGGGTCATGAAACCCATTTTCTTTTTTCTTTTTTTTCTTCTTCTTCTAAATATGGTTTTTATTAAGAAAGCAAGCATGTCTAGAGAGGTGTGGTACTGTTTGGAGGTGGGGTGCTGGGAGGGAGCAGGAGGCCAGGGGGGCTGCTGCTGGGATTGGTGTTAAAGGGTGTGTGTCCTCTGATAAAATGGCTTTTGAGGGTGAGGGACACCTTAGTTATTCTGTAAGCAGGGGCGTGGCTTGTTGAATATGTCGTTCATTCATACTAAAACAATCACATTAACAAAAGAAAGCAGAGAGACTCTTAGGGCACCATTTCCTCAATGAAGTTCTAGAATTCACATGCACCCCTCTCTAGGGGAGTGAAGGGCCCAGAGTTTCTCTGATCAAAACCTTAAAAGCATCATGACCACAGGAGATTCCAGGAAGCCCAGGCGAGCTGCTGAAGGGCCACTTACGCAAGGTGAGCTCATGCTATGGCCTGTGAATGATTTTGTTTAATCTCATCCAAAATTCCCGCAGCAGTTCCGGGGCTGTGACTCCTTTCCTTCTGTTCTGGCTAGAACAAACTTCTTCCCCGTGCATTCAGAGGAGTGGGGGCTGTGGCGATGGCTGGATGCTTAAAAGCACCGGCTGCTCACGCTGAGGACACAGGTTCCATTCCCAGCTCACGGCCACCTGTAACTCCAGTTCCAGGGGATCTGCTGCCCTCTTCTGGCCTCTTCGAACACTGCATGCCAATTGTGCACTGACATCTATGCAGGCAAACACACAAGTAGATAGAATAAGAACATTTTTTTAAATTAAAAAAAAAAACGGTAATATAGAAGAGTAACCCCCAAGTAAGAAAAGGAGAGATGAGATAATACTGTGCTCGTTAAATATAACAAATATATTGGGGTTTTTCCCCCCAAGAGTTAGAAGCTGAATTTATTTCTGTTTGTCTTAGTCACTCTTCTGTTGCTATGAGGAGACACGATGGCCAAGGCTGAGCGTTCAGTATCTCGATCCACAGGCAGGAGAGAGGGAGGGAGGGAGAGGGGAGGGAGCCAGGGAGATTTAATTTAAGAAGACGGTTGTTTGTACCGTAAGCTCTGGAGGATCTGTTGCCAGCTGTGACAGTCAGCTTTAATCAACTTAACACAAACTTCTACCTCTTGGCTAGACAGCCTAATGAAGAATTATATAGATCAGGCTGGCCTGTGGACAGGTCTAGAAGGGAATGTCTTGATTGTTAATTGAGGTAGGAAGACCCACCCCGGATGTGGGCGGCACCAATAAGAAGAAGGAAGCTAGATGAATGGCAGTGGGTAGTCCAGTTGGAAGCATCTGTTTCCTCTACTCTTACAGTGGACATGGGGTGGTCAGCTCTCTCGAGTGTGGCTACTGAGACTTCCCCTCATGACCAGTTGGCGTCCAGAACTGTACAGAGTTCAGGCAGTCGGTCCTCCCAATTCCCCAGAAGCAGCTGGTGCGCGCCACACTTTCAGGCGCGTGCTTCTCCTTTGGGAATGTATGAATGGTGGGAAGATCCGCAGCCTAACTGTTTCTAATGTGATTCAGCAGCTGCTCAGTGGGAAGCGATGGCCCAACAGTAAATTGGAAATTGCTACCCCCAACAGCGTTCCAGAAAATACAGGAAATCAGGAAGAGGGCACAGAGAGCCTTGTGATTTGGGAAAGTCCTCTGGTCTAAGGAGGAGATGAAAAGCGCTCAGCAGAGGGGGAGGGGCCATGGAAGGAATGAGGCTGTGGTGGTGGGAGGTGGGGTAGGCAGGGAAGCCAGGGAAGGAAGAGGTGGAAGTAACCTGGAGTAGACAGGGCATTTAGTGAGCTGAGGTCTGGAAGGCTCCAGAAGTTTCGCTTGTAAATTTGCATCCAGATCTCTTAGTGGCCTTAGGCTCCGGCTTTCTCTCTTCCTAGAGAGCGTACAGCAGGGGATTCCTAGCCTTATACTAACTGTGCACAGTCATCCTTACACAACACCACTCAGGTTAAGGTTTACATTCTATCCTATCCTATCCTATCCTATCCTATCCTATCCTATCCTATCCTATCCTATCCTATCTGTCTGTCTGTCTGTCTGTCTGTCTACCGATTATCTATCTATCTAATCTACCTACCTATTATGTATGTATCTATCTACCTACCTATCTATCTACCTACATACCTATTATGTATGTATGTATCATCTATCTTGTCTGCCTATCTATCTGTCATCTATCTATCAATCATCTATTCATTTATCCATCATCT
This sequence comes from Rattus norvegicus, assembly GCF_021556685.1. Taxonomy (NCBI): domain Eukaryota; kingdom Metazoa; phylum Chordata; class Mammalia; order Rodentia; family Muridae; genus Rattus; species Rattus norvegicus. The sequence goes on along the minus strand of NC_141544.1, from coordinate 48,519,329 downwards.
ACCTATCATTTATCTATCATCTATCTACCTATCATCTATCTATCTATCTATCTATCCATCTATCTATCATCTACCTCGTCTGCCTATCTATCTATCTATCTATCTATCTATCTATCTATCTATCTATCATCTATCTATCTATCATCTATCAGTTTACTTTGCAATTATTTGAAGTGTGTGTCTTGGGGGTGTACTTGAAGCACAGCGTGTGAGTGTAAAGTCAGAGGACAGTTCTCTCCCGCTACCATTCGGGTCTCAGGGATGGAACCCACACCTTCTGCCTTTGAAGCAAGTGCCTCTCCTCCCCGAGCAGGCCTGCTAGCCCAAATTCTCAGTTCCTTATCTAAGGGAGGTAATGACAAAGACCCAAAATTGTGCTAAAAAGTTGTTTCAAATTTATTTTATTCACCTCCGTGATGGTGACCCTTTGCTGTGAACTTGGCCAGATTTGGGGCTGCCTAGGAAACACGTTCCTGGGTGTGTCTGAGAATTTTAACTAAGAAAAGGAAGCTCACCCTACATATGGGTGGCACCATCCCATGGCCTGGGGTCCCAGACCGAATTAGGAGCAAAAAGGGAAGCCATGAGCCGAGAACCAGCATTCATGGCTCTCTGCATCCTGAGCGAAGGGAAAGTGACCAGCCTCTGGGAGTTTTTGTTTAGGTCAGTTTTGTTGGGCTGACTTCTAAACACATCTTCCCAGACAGGTGTAGTTAGAGTTTGCTTACAGCCGATGGGCTCTGACCATTGTTCAATCTTACCTGCATCTGCATTGAAGTGCAGGTGCAGGGGGCTGTCAGTTTCCATCCATCTTGTACTCCTTGTAGACTGAGAGGATGCTGCCTCCCCAGACGAATCCAGTGTCTGTTATCTATCAGTTTTCAGTGCCTGGCGCTACGTGCTACCGGGCTCTGTTCTCGTGTGCTGTGTGTCTGAATGAGGGTGGTACCGCAGCCACCGGCTGGGGAAGTGGAAGATGTGCAATGGCTGGAAACTCCAGGCTGGTCTGTCTACGGGACTCCTGCTTGGTTCCTAAGGTCAGATGGCACCCGGCTAGAATCCTCACAGAGCCTTCTGCTATGCGTAAGATCAGTTTTGCATAGATAGCCTCTCTGCGGATTGACGGGTGGATGCCAAAATCTTCACTGAGGAAGTTGTACTGTCTGGTTTTGCATGTCAACTTGACCCAAGCTGGAGTTTTCATAGAGAAAGGAGCCTCCATTGAGGAAATGCCTCCATGAGACCCAACTGTAAGGCATTTTCTCCATTAGTGATCAAGGGCAGAGGGCCCAGCCCATTGTGGGTGGCGCCATCTCTGGGCTGGTGGTCTTGAGCTCTATAAGAGAGCCAGCTGAGCAAGCCAGGAGGAAGCAAGTCAGTAAGAAACATCCCTCCATGACCTCTGCATCAGCTCCTGCTTCCTGCCCTGTGTGAGTTCCAGTCCTGACTTCCTTTGGTGATGAACAGCAATGTGGAAGTGTAAGCTGAATAAACCCTTTCCTCCCCGACTTGCTTCCTGGTCATGATGTTTGTGCAGGAATAGGAACCCTGAGTAAGACAGAAGTCAGTTCCTGGAACTCAAACCATCTCATCCTACGTGGCTGAGCAGTTCATTGCGCCAGCGCAGCACAGTGGGTGCAAGAACTTGGCAAACCTCCTCAGTCTCTCCTTTGTATCCACCTAGAGCTTCCTACACCAGGGCCCTTTAATACAGCTCCTCACAGTGTGGTGATCCCCCAGCTATAAAATCATCCCGTTGCCAGTTTATAACTGTAATTTTGCTACTCTTATGAGTTGTAAGTAAATATCTGATATGCAGACTATCAGGACTGAGAACTGCTGATTTAGAGTGTCACTAGTGGGCGGGGCAATGCCCTACGTGTTGGTTATGGTTATGGCTATGACTGACCATAGCCCCAGGAGAAAGGAGGTTTCTTTGCGACAGCTTTGCTACTCTTCAGGAAATGTTAAAGTGTCTTTTTTTTTTATTTCCTAAATGATGTTCACAGATTCTTCTGAACTTTGGTGGGAAATCTTGGCCGAAAACAGGGGCTGACTCCATGCTTCTGCCCCGGTTAGAATGAGGAGAAATTAGACCCCAGGAAAATCTGCTGATGGATTTCACTGTAATACAACATAGGACTCTGTCCAACCTGCATCTTCAGTTCCCTGTCTGCCAAACATGTGGCCGAGGACCCCCGTGCGAGCCACCACGGGAACAGCAGCCTATGGTGCAAACGACACCATTGTGAGGGCTCAAATTCTGCATAGCGTTTTTTTTTTTTTTCTTTTCTGTTCACAGAAGAGAGCACAAGGCCAGAGTTGTTTTCAGAAGACCGAGTAGCTCTCGTTTAAATTATTCAGAAGTTGTGTTTGGCTGGAGGTTGGGTTTCATTCTTAAGCTGGGGTCGCTTCCAAGAATTGTTTTTTCTTTCTTTCTTTTTTTTTTTTTTTAAGCCCAGTGACTTTGGTAGCTGAAAAATGGAACCATTTTCATGAGTGAGCCCACAGAACTGTCAGTTAACACCACAGAAGAGGTCTGGAGTGGGTGGTGGTGATGTGGTCTGTGTGGGTGATGGGCACCCACTGGGACTCAGCCACAGGGTGGGCGGGGAAAGGGAGCCATGTTGTTGGAGACAACATAGCCTTGACGGCTTAGTCTGGGGTTAGGATGCTGTTCAGAGCGTGCCCCTTTCCTCCCAGCGGCTGTGGGCAAGTGGATAGTGAAGTGTACCTATTCATTAGCAATTTGGCACCCAATTGTGGGCCCAGGGGAACTCATTCCTGGAGGTTGGCTTACGTTCTCTTTTCTTTGGAGCTGGGTAGTGAGGGCTGAGTTCCAGGGGGAGTCATTCACCAACCAGGAGTATAACTGAGCAGAACTCTGGGTCTGATTGATTAATGGGATTAACACAGAGTGGTTAGTTCTAAGTCAGAGCAGGGAGGGAGCCTGAGGGGAGGGGAAGGGAGGGAGAGGAGAGGGAAGGAGAAGGGAGGGAGGGAGAGAGGAGAGAGAGAGAGAGAGAGAGAGAGAGAGAGAGAGAGAGAGGTGGCTTTATAGTTTTGTCTTCATTACTAGTGTATTTTAATCCAAGCCAAAGTAGACTCGATTTAATCCATTTCAACCCAATTTAAAAAACATTTATTCAATTTTATTCAGCATCTCCCATGTGCCAGGATCTGAGAGCACCAAGATAAATAAGGCAAAATGGAGATACTCATAATCACTAGCATGTGCTGGGCTGTGTAATGGCGGAGCCTGTGAATCCAATGGCCCCGGGACACAACACACCCTTGCCCTGCTGACAGACAGCGTGAGATCCCAAGTTCTGTTGTTGGCAACACTTACTCCGGCTGTCTCTCCCGTCCACAGACAGACGGACAGACAGACAGACAGACAGACGTGCTCTCCATCCTCAGTGCCACCTGGGTACTGTGCCCACTGCTGCGTGCAGCCTGCTCTCTCTAGCACATCAGTCTTACAGCCATGGTCACCCATTGGTGGCACAAGGCTGAGCCCTCTGATTTTTAAGTCCTCTCCTCTAGTTTCTGCCGCCTTTGGCTAAAAATTAAGAGCTTCAAAGGAGGGAAGAGTCAGGTGGTGTGGCGAACCATGCATACTTTGATGGTGAGAGCAGTAACAGAAAGTCATGGGTATTTTTGGGTGGCATGTGACCTGGATACCATCGTCCCCGGCCCTCAGATGGGTTCAGGAATCCCACTTCTCCTCAGTGATGGGATCCCAGGCCTTCCTGGGTCTCTATATCATTATGTGAGCTCCTAAAGCCCATGCTGGCTGTGACACCTGGCGCTGGTCTTCTCTTAGGCCATGTTTGCAACTTTCTTTTACTTGAAAAGTAGGTGGCAAAGCCTCAGCACTGTGCAGTGATAGTCTGGATTCACGGAGACCCTAGGACAACTGCTGTGTGTGGTCGGTGCTTCTTCTGGTTTCCATAAAGAGCAGATGTGGAGTGTGTGCCCGTGTGGTGTGTATGCATGTGCACGTAGATACACATGTGTGTGCATGAGTGTGTGCATTTGGGTACATGTGTGTGCATGAGTGTGTGCATGCGTGTGTGTGTGCATTTGGGTGCCCGTGTGGTGTGTGTGTGTGTGTGTGTGCGCGCGCGCGCGTGCATGCACACGCATGTGCATGTGGGTGCATGTGCCTGTGGAAGACAGAGGGTGACCTTGGGTATCACTATGTACATGCCATCTACTTTTTTTTTTTTGAGAAAGCGCCTCTCACTGGACCTACAACCCTTCAACTATGTTTGACTAGTCTCAGGGCTCCTTTTTCTGTCTCTCCTGTGCAGGATTACAAGTGAACCCTGCCACTCTCAGATTCTGCGTGAGTTCTGGGACTCCAGCTCAGGTCCTTAAGCTTGCATTGTAAATAACTTTACTGAGACATCTCCCTGCCCTGTCAGGAGCAGACTGCAGACAGGGCCTGGGTTAAAGTAGCTCATAGGAAAGCGACCCCCAAGAGTAGGGAGCAGAGAAGAGTGAGAGCTGATGGTGAGGATGCAGGAGCTGGCCACCCTGCCGTGCTACCCCATCATGAAGCTTGCAGGAGCCGGCTACCCAGCCAAACAGCATGCAGGAGCTGACTGCAAACTCCGCCCACTCACCCAAGCCTCCAGTGGGCTCTTGAAGTCAATAGGATAGATAGTGAGAACCCTGGAGCTGGTTACCTTGCCACACAGGAGTTGGTTGCCCCTCCCCCCCCAGGAGCTGGCTGCCCCACCCCCCTCCAGTGGCCCCTTGAACATAACCTAGGAAGCCCTGTAGGGAACTGTGGAGACTCTGCTCCGGTCGTACGAAGAACTGGGACCTTGATTCAGTGACTACTGTCCCTTTGAGAGCTGAAGCTGTAGGCCACCAATCCCTGCCATTGCTGATGGAGGCCAGCAATGCAGAAGATTGTGTTAGAGAATCCAGGAACATGGCTGCTCAACAGGGGAAGCCAGTGGCGTGTGAGGGAGTGACTACTGCAAATATGAAGAAACTCAGAGGCAAGCCACTGGCATTCAAGCCAGAAACTGTGGCAGGAGGTGTGCGAGTTGGATTGTGTGGAGCCCCATCTGAGGTTTGAGATGTAACATCAAAACCAGGTAGTCTATGGGCATTCCTTACGATGGACTCTGTCTCTGCTGGTGAGCAAGACAGAAGGCAAGCGGCTGTTAGAGAAAGAGAAAGGACGTTCATGAGGACTCGAGGCACAAAATGATAAACCACAAACATCTCCACAGGCTGGGGTGGACTCAGCTGCCCGCACAAAGGAGCATTCACAAATTGTGATTTATATCTCAGTATATGAGAGAAAGGTGTGTGTGTGTGTGTGTGTGTGTGTGTGTGTGTGTGTGTGTGTGTGTGAGAGAGAGAGAGAGAGAGAACGTGATCTCAAAGTTCCTTCTACAACCCAACATCTGTTTAGCAAGCAAAACGTTAACTTCACAAGAAAAATCTTAAGAGCTTTGCATTTTGTGTGAGTGTGTGCATGTGTATGTGTGTGAGTGTGTGCATGTGTATGTGTGTGTGTGTGTGTGTGTGTGTGTTTGTGTGTGTGTGAAACGGGGGTGGACTGGAGAGATGGCTCAGCCCTTAAGAGCACTGGCTGCTCTTCCAGAGGTCCTGAGTTAAACTCCTAGCAGCTACATGGTGGCTCACAACCATCTGTAATGAGATCTGATGCCCTCCTCTGGTGTGCATGTGTACATGCAGATAGAGCACTCATATACATGAAATAATAAATACATAAATAAAATCTTTTTTAAAAAGAGCTTTTCATTGGATCCAATAAACGGCCTCCTCTGGCAGGACCAGGTATCCCTCTGACAGGATGCCTGACAACCTACGTCTGCGTCTCTTCTTTCCGAGATGTTGCCAGGCTTGTGGTATCAGGGGATACACAGAAACATTTCTTACTCTGCCTATGGTCAAAACCTAATTTCCAGTATGGGGCTAATGGATATTTCTTAAAGTATGAAAAAAAACAAGTTACCAGAAAGAAATGAAAAGAGGCCCATGAAACCCAAGCTTGAATTTTTTTATTATTAGGTTGAATGAACATAAAAGCTCTCTGTCAGACTACTATAAACGTTTTTCCATACTTACTGTCAGCTTCTGGACTTATCTTGTCATAACTGGTAACAAATTCCACAGACTGGTATGGAGCCAGGGACCACACTGGGAGTAGCTCCCTCTCTGGAGGGAATGATGTCCTCAGACCCAGTATGCATTGGTCTCTAGGGAAGGGCCCTAACCCTTTTGGATTTTACTCAGTCTACATTGGTGGGATGCTCTAGGGGAGAAGGGGTTGTCTTGGCACCTCCTGGCATATCTCCTGGAGGTTACACACCAAGTCTCCATCACACCCTCTACCCAGCCTACGGACCCAAAGGTTGCCTTACACGGTTGGCCATGGACTTGTTCCTTTGCAGCAGTCCCGGGGGGCCTCGGCTCAGGCCTTCGTCCTCTTCCTGGCTCTGACTTCGGGTGCTTCCAGGTGCTCCCTAGAGATTTGGGATAAACAGCTGCCCTGCTTCAGGGCCTTGCTCTCACCTGCTTCACATCTCTAAGCAGAAGCCAAAGAAAGCTAACGGGACTTACACCATTCTGGCTCTCTGTTCTCTGCCTTTCTCAACCTTCCATGGATTTCTGAAAAAGTCTTTCTCTGTGTTTTTCTCTCCTCTTGAGTCTAATCTCATTAGTCTTATCCCGATGATGGGTGATACTATCCTTTTGCCTCCACAGTGGGAACCCTAGGCTTGTGAAGGGCTCCAGGAAGGCAGAGAGTCTTACAGATACAGATACAGCACACTCTGGGGCAGTCGGTGCACCCTGGCTTTCTTCTGTCAGACGTCCCAGCCTCTCCTTCTCCGTTGGCAGCAAGTCTCAGGGAGAACAGCATCCTCTCTTCCAGGCAAAGCAAGCAGCAGCCTGAGAGCTCTTAGTTCGCCATTCTAGCAAGTTCACTTGAAATCACACCAACACACCGGAGGTAATGCAAGATGTGACCCGGCCAGGTGGCTCAGAGAGACGCCAGGGACTAGGTGGACAGACCAGACAGATATGGATGTGAGGAGCAAGAGTCCAGACAGATCACAGTGTCTGGAAGTGAGGGGCAAGAGGAGTTCAGAGGTGTCTGTTCTGAAGACGCCTGGCTAGAAGAGAGCTCAGGGCACTTCTGAATATGTGCATACAATCGCTGGCGTACATGGTAAAGCCAGAACAGGCGAGGGCAAGAAAGAAGTGATTCTGGGCTGCCATAGAGACACCAGTAGAGGGCTGGGACAAGGGAAGGGGCCAAACTGGGCATGTGTGGGCACTTTAGAAGAGATTTACTACTTATTTTATGTATATGAGTACACCGTAGCTGTCTTCAGACAAACCAGAAGAGGCATCAGATCTCATTACAGATGGTTGTGAGCCACCATGTGGTTGCTGGGAATTGAACTCAGGACCTCTGGAAGAGCATTCAGTGCTCTTAACCACTGAGCCATCTCTCCAGCCCATGCTGGGCACCTTTAGAGCTGGATTTACCTCTTGGCTTACCTGCTTTGTGAACTTGGAGTCTCATCAGCATCTCCAGTGTGATCGCCAGCTGCTACCCTGGTGTAGACAGAAGCCACGCCAGCTAAAGGGGACAACAAGGACGAGATCCCAAGGTTCCAAGAAAATAATGGTGTTAATGATAAAAAGAAGGGACTCTGGCTAGGGGGCTGTTTGGGGACATGGCTTTATTTTTACTTATTTATTTTTTGTGTGTGCTTATGTATTCGTGTGGAGGAGTATATGAGGGTGTTTGAGTGTAAATGCACATGTGTGTGTATGTGGAGGTCAGAGGTCAGCCCTGAGTGTCATCTCCCTGGCTGTCATCCACTATTTTATGTCACCTACTGTTTTCATGTGTGCAGGTGATTTGCCTACAATAATGTATAATATGTGCATGCAGTGCCCACAGAAGCCAGAAGAGGGCGTCAGATCTCCAGGAACAGGAGTTGCAACTGCTTGTGGGCTGTTCTGTAGATGCTGGGAATTGAACCTGCATCCTATGGAAGAGCAACCAGTGCTGAACTACTGAACTATCTCTCCAGCTCTCATCTTGGGTTTCTGAGACAGAGTTTATCTCACTGGCCTGGAACTAGCCAATACCACTGGCTGAGCTGGCCAGAAAGCCCTGCTAGGGTATCATCTGCCTCTGCCTCTGCCTCTGCCTCTGCCTCTGCCTCTGCCTCTGCCTCTGCCTCTGCTTCTGCCTCACTAGTGATGGTCCTGCACTATCTTTGCAACTCAGGTCCTCAAGCCTGGGTAGCAAGCATTTTACTAACCAAGTACCTTCCCACCTCAGAGTGTGTTTTAAATGCACTCACCTAGAAATGTCTGGGTGAAGTCTGTGATGTTTTCACCGTTGACTCATGTCCATAGCTATTGTCATTCAATTTTTGAGGACTTTCAAAGCATTTGTCCGTGGCCCCATCCGATCTCCCTGTTCCCTGGGGCTCTGGCTCATGAGACTGCAGAGAGGTTTCCAGGAGATGGATGGATGTATTTTAGAAGCTCCGGGGTGATTGGCGATGGAGGCCAGGCTAGGCTGTTACTCTCCACCCAGGCTGGATGGATGAGAGATGGAAGGGAGGACATCCTTGGTACCCTGATAAGGAGAGTGGCAAGAAGTGTGTGCACAGGGTTTGCCATAGTTAGGACTTCATTACTGGGAAGACACACTATACAGTCTTATACAGGGAAGACTTTAACTGGCTGGCTTAAAGTTTCAGAGGTTGAGGTCATTATCATCATGGCGGGAAGCACGGCAGCATGCAGGCAGGCATAGTGACAGAGGAGCTGAGAGTTCCACATCTTGATTCAAGGCAGCAGAGAAAGACTGTGAGCCACGCTGGGTACAGTTTAATCATAGGAGGCCTCGAAGCCCACCCCGACAGTGACACACTTCCTCCAACAAGGCCACACCTCCTAATAGTGCCACTCACTATCGGCTAAGCATTCAAGCACGTGAGTCTATGGGGGAACGTGCTTGCTCAAACCATCGCAAGGTTTATCCAAGAGAAGTGGTGTTTTACCAGCTGCCAGTCAAATGATACATGAAGATCAGTTACACCTGAGCTTCCCTGGGACGTTCTGTGTTTAGCTAATGGATTAGTTACTTTCTGTTGCTGTGATAAAATATCATGACTGGAAGTGATTTATGGAAGAGTCTATTTTGGCTTATGGGTTTCAAGGTTGGGAGGTCCCATACTGACTCGGAAGGCACGGAAGCAGAAGGCCGAGAGACCACATCTAGTCACAGAAGCAGGGCAAGGTTCTAAAACCTCACAGTCCAGCCCTAGCAGTGATGGCTTCCCTCCGCCTCCCAAAGGTTCCACAGCCTTCCAGAGAGGGCCACCAACTGGGGACCAAGTGTTCAACTATGGGATCCCGTGGAGAAGATTTCTCATTCCAACCACCACAGCAAATTCTAGGTCATCTATGTCAGCTTCGTTCAATGCCTAAGGAAACCAGGTTTCAGCCAAGTAGCCTCGACCTACCTGCCCCAGGTCATGTGATGGACATGAGCTGGATCTCGTTTTTGAACATGGCAGCTAGTCATCAGAGCCTTATATTGGAGTTGACCTTTGGCCCACTCAGATCATACCATCATCGATAGCCACATAATTTACTACCCAGAGAACTAGATAAAGCAATTAAGAAATGGCTTTTACCTGTGTCTCCGCGCTGTGTCAATAGGTTTTATCAACACAAAAATCACTGAGAAGAAATTGTCTCAATCTCCTAAAGAAGTAACTACATTCGTCGCGAGGGATCCCGTTATTAAAGTTCCCAAGTCATGACCGGGCTGTTACAGATGATGTCGTCATACTACCTAAAACAACAAGTGAATTGCCCAAATGTAATCATCAGAAGGACCAGGGTAAATCCTCTTGTACTCTAGATAATTCCATTTTAAAAATACAAATGGAGCCTTGGGTCCATTTCTCATAACCCCTGTCACCAAAGCTCACTGACAGATGTACAATGTGTTTCACATCAGCTTGCTTTGTGCTCTGTGCAAGTTGATAGGAATTATGCATTATGCAATTTTACGGAGAAGTTTGTGGTCACCATGTGTTATTGAGAACTGCTGTGCAGGCTGCAGACAAATTGCCTCTGAGACAGACACCGGGGGAAGCCATGCACAGAGCTAGTTTGTCTCCAAGGGACACCCCAACTTGACTCATAACTGCTTCTAATAACAGCAGAAACGCTGAGGGAGAAGCCTGAGGACTCCCCTTAGGGAATGCACCCATCTTTCAATGAAGGCCATCAGAAATTGGGGTGAGTGTCCTGTTGGGGAGAGAGACCCGGGATGCATGATCTAGCTTTCTGATATTGGCATCCTTTGTCTGGTGGTGTCTGTGTGTGATGACGGCCAGAAGAGGCTGTACTTGGCATTTGAAGGAGAAGGACCCCCACACCCCCCTTAGCAATGCTAAACTTCATCCAAGCTGGACCTATTTCCAGGATAGAGAGCAGCCCCAGTTGGTCCAGTAGGGGCTGTGGGAAGGAACTCAGGCATCCAAAGCCAGAGCATCTCACATGGTTATATCTGCCACATTGGAGCTCACTGATGACCCCCATGTGCCCGGTGTGAGAAGCCACACCCCAGACCTCAGCTGAAACTGAGGCTTCTTCCCTCAGGGGTATTTATTTACTGAAGGGGGATAGCTACCCTTCCCATATTTAACACATGCATGCACAGAGCTGCTGGGCCATAAAGTGAACTCAAAGACGCCCAGGCAAGGACAATAAAGACCAGACCTTCCAAAATGATAACCAGGGTTTTATAACTCGTAACGCCATGCCTGCTATATTAAAAGTGGAAGACTTTTTGAACTGCAACTTTTACATACCAATCCAATAGTTCTTCCAGCTTTGAAATACCCCCAATTTGAATTTTATGGGGATTATTTTTATTATAGGTAAAACAATTAAATCTCCATATTGAAGAACGTAAACCTTTTAAGACCCTTCTTAGACTATCAAAAGAAAAGAACGCTTATATTTAACAGGTGCGACAACCCAGTCCAAGACACTCAGCTGAAAAGGAACTTGATATTACCCAGTGACAAATGCTTAAATTAATCCCAAACGTCTTTTTGGATAAAAGGGGTTTTTAAAAAGAATTAGACGGTTCACAAAACTTTATATAGGAAGACGACCATCTCCTGGGTGAGATCCTTAAAAATACTAATTCTATTGGAATGTGTCAAGCAGTGCTCCTCAAAGCCTTCTTTTTAAGTAATGTTTTAACTTAATTGGAATTTGTCCGCAGTGTGTGGAGAGTGAACCCATCTGTGTCACTGTGTCCCCCTGACCTCACAAATTAACTTACTGACTTACTCCATCCAAACTTATTTCCTCTGATCTGACCCTCAGCCATCCATCACACTGACGATGCCGGTAGTCATAGTGGGGATTAGAGAGTAGAGCAGAGAGTGCTTTATAACTGCAAGGTGAGCCCATCCGAGGAGATGGTATGGAAGGTCTATACCATCTCCGCAAAACTGGGGCTCTGGGTGCTAAGGTCCTTCAAAGTTAGGGATCCCAGCTTTGTAAGGGAGTGATCCACACATCTTTCCTTTTTCCTTCTTTTCTCCTTCCTTCCTCCCTTCCCTCCCTTCTTCCTTCCTCCCTTCTTTCCCTACTTCCTCCCCTTCTTCCCTCCCTTTCTCTCCATCCCTCTCTCCCCCTCCTTTTTTCCTCCTTCCTCCCTCTCTTCCTCTTCTCCCTTTCTTCTTTTTCTCCCTCCCTCCTTTCTTCCCTTTCCTCTTCCTCCTCTTCTTCATTATCTCCTCCTTTTGTTTCTGTTCCTTTCTTTTAAGAGATCCCCTATCTGTGTCTAAAGGATCTTTTGGAGAAAGGGGGAAGGGTAATGGGGGGGGCATCACAAATGAACCTGCATTGATTATGTCTTATGGCTTGGGTCTGGTGAGACTGTCATTTTCTCTGTTCAGTGGCGGTTCTTTGTTTTTTTAGACTGTGTCCATTTGTCACTGAGCACCTGTGCTGCACTCGGTTGTCATTTTATGAATCATTATTATCCTGGAGGCTGCCGAGGACTGAGAGATGGACCAGAGCAGCAACGGGTTAAGAAACAGAGGCTCTCTGCTCCCTGGGCTCCCCAGCTCCCCAGATGGGTTCAGAACCTATTACTTCACAGAGCTTCCCTAAATGTTAAGGGATTCATGAGGCAAGTTTTGTAAATTAACAATCAAGAGAAAAACATACAGTGAGAGGATTTGCTCCAAATTAATTTGAAGACAGAAATAAAGAACCAAAGAGTACATTTGATGGTTAAGGGGAGAGTAGGGATGGATATTTTTAAGATCTCACTAAGGATGCCATTGTAAATCATGAGTTATTGGGGCTGAGGATGTTGGTCAGTTCGGAGCGCTTGTCTTTTACTATGTTCAGGGTTAGGTTTGGGTGCATGAACACTTCTAGCATTTGGGGATGGAGATAGGAAGTCAGGGATCTTTTCAGCTACATAGTAAATTGTGGACAACCAGGGCTACTTTATCATGTCACAAACAAACAAACACTGTTGCCAGTGAGCACAGGATAGTAGGCAGATGATGATGGGGAGGAAGAGAGAAGATACCAACCAGTCACCAGGGTTGACTGTGCATTCTGACCTTTGAATCACTGCCTTACAAAGCAGAGGAAGTGTGTAGGCTGGAAACTTTGTTTTCAATACTAATTTTTTATTGCTCTCTCTTCTTGTCCACACAGGGAGAGAGGTGGGTTTGTATCTGAGCCATCATGATGGGACAGCTGGTCTAGAAAATTCCAAGAAGCACCCTAGCAATGTCATGAAAGTGGACAGTTTTATAGGCAAATACTTTTTTGCCTAGTTAGATCAAGGAACTCTTTTTGGCATCTGTGGGGTTAAAGGTCACACTAGAACCTGTAGGTTTTGGAATAGGGCAATATCTGTACTCAATTGTTCCCCACCCCCACCCCCAGCAAACAGAGACCTGAAGCTTTTATTTATTTTTTATTTAAATTGCCTAGTGCCTTGGGAGGAGCCTGCTGGTGCTGCCCACAGACAACCCTAAGCCTGACCCAGACTTGGGGGTCTCTCTGTGTTTTTTCTTCCCTCTTTCTCTTTCTCTCTTTTTTTCTATTATTTTGGCAGACTTTTTGGAATGTCTGGGAGCTAAGGGCTTTGCTTCATGGAGCAGAATTCTGAAGCAAGAAAAAGAGAAAGTTATAGACTAAACCACAGAAAAGTAAACAGTCTGCAGTTAAAATAACTCCACTTTCATTGAAAACACCCCTCCATCACAATCGGACTTCTGTGTGCCTCGCTCAGTAAAACGGCATGTTAATAGCGCCCAATTAATAGATTATGTTGCGTAGCCTTAAAAGTTGAAGGAGTTTTAATTACTATTTTTCAACTTAAAAGAGTGCTTATTCGCCTCCCTCCCTGGGGCGGCGGGGGCGGGTGGGGGTGCGGGCGACGACGACTTAGCTTTCTTTCTGGCTGTTTGCTGAAATTCTTGGCTGTTAAAGTGAGTCGAGGGAGGGAGATGGGTAGTTTTCAGTCTGTCGGAATGGGGACAACATGCAGGAGGGCGCTGGGGGATGAGTTTCTAGAGACCTCACAGAAACGGTGGTCTTGAAGGTCCCGACGCCCACGGGACAGGAAGACTGAGAAGGAGCAACAGGTAAGTGGGACTCTGGAATTTTGATGTCAGACCTAGACGTCTGAGGGGCTGTGTCCTTGAGCCCTAGAACGAAGGAGCAGAGCCCAGTCTGAGCTGTCACCAAGCTTGTCTGTACCTTCCGGCATCCTGGCATCCAGCTCCTCCCAAGCAGGTCCCTGATCTCAGCATCTGGTAGTTCCTGGATTCTTATTAAAGGTGACCCCCTCATTGCCCACGTCTCTTCTTTCCCTGGGTGAAACGTGGACAGAGTTTTCCGTTAGCATCCAAGGCAGCGCAAGGGTTGTTTTAAACTTCTGCAGTCGCGCACACTTGAACTTTTATGTTGTAAAAATACAATACTACTTCTTAAAAGCAGTCAGGACTTTGGAGAAGCCGCACCTCCGTGGCGCCACTTCCCACCAGAGTCCCGCCAGGTCCCCTTTGCATTCCCCCTGTTCTCTTTGCACAGCTTAGCTCCTGGAATTGCATTGCGTCTGGGTTCTTCTCTGCTGGGCAGGCTCTGTGCGGCAGAGGTTGCCTCCTCTGTTCCGCTGGTCCCTCTAAGCTCTTGTCTCTTCCTCCCTGCAGCCTCCCCTTCCTCCTCTTCCTCTTCCCCATACTCAGTCCGGCCTGCTGACCCGGCAAAGGGCGCACCTTCCAAATCTGCCCCTGGACACGAGCCCCCTGGTGTTTAGGGACACGAGTACACGCAGTCCCGTCACATAGAGGATCTCCATTCACACTTGCACGCCCACGCGCATTTGCACCTGGTCCCCGCATCCCGCGCATCCGCCCCGCCCCCAGCACACTCCAGGCTCTCCCGGGCGGCCTGGGGCCAGCCCTGCTCAGTGATTGGCGGGAACCAGAGCTTCCCCAAGGCCCGCGCCACACCAGGAGCTGAGCCACTCAGCACCCTGAGAGTCAGTGCTGCCCGGCCCGGCTCGGCATGTACGTGGGCACACGCGGGCGCGGACACGCGCGGGCACCCACGAGCTGGACAGACCCTCCCCGACGGCAGCACCGGGCTCTGGGTAAGTCCTCCAGGTCCCGTGGATCCTTCGGGATAACAGTGGCCAAGAGTCTGTGGGCTTGTCAGTTCCATCAACAGTGTTGGGACAGAGACATGCGCATGTGGGAGGCAGCCTGTGGGTCACAGCTGGTGGGTGACATCTGAGTGAGGGCGCAGGAGGATGACATCCTTCGAAACAGGTTACAGATCTGTAGCCTGGGTCCCTCTTCACCTCCTCTCCGCTGCCTGCGCTCCCAGATCGCCATCTGCCTTTGGAAAGTTGGGGATGTTTACAAATGCGGTTGTAGTTTCTTTTCTTCTGAAATCCCACTTACCGCTGTTACACCGTAAACAGATGTCTGTGACAGGCGCTGCACCGGCGTTGTTTTTAGCATGAGGCTAGCATGTTTTTATTAGCAGTTTAACAGCAGTCTAAACTGCCCAGAGTATGCCAGTTTTTAACGCAGATGTGGATTTCACAAATCCTTTGTGGATGTAAAGATAATTTCGTTTATTCTCATTACCAGACTCTCAAAGATGCCAAAGACTCTCATTGTGCACGTGTGTATAATTTTGAAGTTGGGGGGGACTTCCCACCCTGGGCCAGGCGACACACTCGGGTGTAGAGAAGAGAGTAGAGTTGGAGCCCCTGGACCTAAAGCTGTCACATTCCTAGGAGTAACCCTTGATCTGCTGGTATCCGGCTTAGGAGCCCTGCTCTACTAGCCAAGGACCGTCAGCATGCAGGAGTTAAATAAAATCCCAACCAGACATTTGAATGAATCGGTGTCAAAGAGTGAGCTACTTACATCGAAACGATAATTTTGTGGGACACAGGATGTGCTGTACCAATTCATGGCTAAGATAATAAAGTTTTTAAATTCTCAAGAAAACCTATGTGAGTTGAAGACACATAGCAAAGGCTCTTTGTGGTTTTGGAAACTCTAGTCCGGGATTTGTGTCCCGGACTCTTGAGATGTGTCGCCAAACTAGAAAGTGAGAATTCTAAGTTTGAAAATATTTGTTGGCGAATATAAAAATTCCAGCACCACTTAAAATCGCCAGTTTTGTAAGTTCACAATTAATGCCATTTTGCTTTAAAAATTCTACGTAGAACCGTAGCCCATTTCACCTTTATTCTTTTCACAAGCCCTGGTGATGGAATCCAACCAGTTCAGTTAAGAGTTTTAAAATCATTTTTTTTCCTGTTAGATGACTGGCAACACCGAGCTGCATGCACACCTGGTGTGTAAGCATCCTTCCTTCTCTTCTGCACATTTTGTGTGATAGTAAAAAAAAAAAAATCAGATATTTTGAATGTGGTGAAGATCCCAGTGGCGTAACAGATTTATAACTAAGAAGTACGTCATACCTGAGATATGTCCAAAATGAGTTTTAGCTTACCTCCTGGTCTCCAGTCTTGTGTGGAGTGCATTTATTAAAACACGCCTGATATCAGAACTGAACTTTCCTAGAAGTAATGTTAGCTCTGTTTTTTTTTTTGTTCGTTATCTTAACAAAAAAAAAATCAAAGAAATCAAATCAAAGGGAGCATTTATTTCAAGATACACAGGAGCTAATGTTTCCAAAACCCTTTCCTATTCCCCTGTGACAAACATTCCCAGGTTTGCACTGGTCATCGGAACCAGGGTTGTGGGGAAACTGTCAGGTTGAATCAGTGTCTTGCTGCCAGTTCTGTCACAGGTCTCCATTCAGGATGTTTAAATAGAAAGGTGACTGAAGTACTCTGTGGCCCTGGCAAGTGCATTTTGAGGTCTGGTGATAAGTTGAGTAGGTGGTACACAGGAGTGCCCAGCTTCCCATTTAGTATTTCTCCTCAGTATTTCCAACACCCTTCTTCATGGGCAGTTGTTAGCTGTCAGTGCACATCATGCTATGGGACCTCTCTCGTGGGTCACATCAAGGCACAGTGGAGGTAACCAGAGAATCCTGTTAACTTGCTCACTGTGAACAGGTTTTGCAAAATATCCCAAGGTGGGCTTCCTCCCTTCCATGGTACAATTTATATTAGGCATTTTAGCATCAGAGAGAGAGGATTCGGTGTTCCACGTTTTGTGAATCTAGGGCCTTCGTGCGGGCGGGTGGGCAGGCGAGAACTAAAATTAGTTCCCTAAATTTAAGCGCAAGTAAAATGTAGATGACAGTGAGAAATTAAAGGGTGCGTCTAAAAACAGAGCTCTCCGTCTAAGTTCTGGATCTGAGCTAACTTTTGAGGTCTCCTGTTTTTTTGTAGAAGCTGGTCATAGGCAGGAAGGCTCCTGTGTCTGAGAAGCAATCATTTAGTGCCGGAAGGACTCGGTGTGCATCCAAGTGTGCGCAGGAAGATCAGGCTTGCTCAACAGGCTGCACACGAGAAGCTAACCTTCAAGAGTGTGAGGCAGGCTCCTTAGATGAGGTCACCGAAGACTTAAAACATTCTGATCTGGGAGAAATAGACACCAGATCAGACTTGGGGCAAACTATAAGCATGCTTGCTCGAAGGGTTTTAAAAATGTAGCTCTGTAGCTGTTCAATGTAAAACGTAACCCTTGCTTTTGAACTGGTTAACCGGAAAGGGGATTTCTATATGTGTTCTCATCTCAAGTGTGGCTCTGTAGGGCTAATATTTTTTCTATTAATTCTTCCTGCAAAACGAGAGAGAGAGAGAGAGAGAGAGAGAGAGAGAGAGAGAGAGAGAGAGAGAGGGAGAGAGAGAACCATTCCATTGCATTTGAAACAGTATGATCTAGGAAGACTTCTGAGAAATGAACCCCTCATTTTCACACTTCTGAAGGGTTCGGCAGTTTCCCAAGTCTTTACGGAAAGGGAAGAGGTTTTGTGTGGAGGAGACAGAGAAGTCTCGTTCAGTGACATCGTTGTCACCCTGTTTTCAATAAGCTGTTCTTGTCTATTTGTGTAGGGTTAATTTATTTTCCTGACCCCCGAATGCTAATATAGAATCTTGAGGCTCAGGATTGGAATTACAGTTGCTAAGTGACAGGTGGAGGCCAGGCAGAGCACCTACTCTTCTGAGCACCAGAAGGGAGGTCTGCATGGTTACCTTGAGGGAGGGTTCCCTAGTGTGTGGTTGAAGCTTCATCGAGGGTGAAATTGGCTGGTTTTGAATATCATTTCCTGGGAACCCTGATAGATATTGTGGACACTCTGTGCCTGTTTCAGGCGCTCTGTGCTCAACAGGACAAAAAGAGAAATCCAAGCTCTTAATAGGCCTGGAACTTCATGCTGCCTCCCTACAGTCCCTGACAGGAATGGTGATGGGAAGTTTTCTTCCTTCCAGGCCCCAAGACTCAGGCAGCCCTTGGTGGCTTAGTGGGTGAGACAGGATAGCCTGTTTTGTCCCTCACAGTTTGGCCACTAAAACTTCAGAATTTATAGTCACTTTCTGGACCTGAGGACCATTGGTTCTTTCCTGCTAGATCTCTGGCCAAAGAAGGGGGCGGGATTGTAGGGGAAATGCTGTTTCTCTGGCTCTTTCTTCCTCCCGGGGGTGTCTGTAAGGCAGTGGTCCTTCTTGGGACAAGCGTTTGCTGGGGTTGAGGCGAAGAGCAGAGGAGGGAGAACCCTGGCTGTCTGGGATCTTGGGATTAGAGACCGTATTGAATAGAAACCTCTCCAGACAGGCAGGTTCTTCTCCCCCACCCCCCCACCCCCCCTCCCCGGAGCTGGGGACCGAACCCAGGGCCTTGCGCTTGCTAGGCAAGCGCTCTACCACTGAGCTAAATCCCCAACCCCTAAGACAGGCAGGTTCTACAGGACTGCCTGAGGTTTGTCCATTTGCTGCCTCTCCGGGGCAGACATGCGTGTGACTGGGAAAGGGAACCACGTTCTAATTCGCTAACTGAAGGATTGGGCTTTTGTCAGCAATGCTATTAGACCCCAGAAAGCTAAAGTGACAGGACGTAGCTGTGGCAGGGCCTTTAGAGACCTGGGGGTGGGGGGTGGGGGGTGGGGAAGAAACCGCTGAGCAGAATTCTGCTAAATTAAGTCATTTTCCTTAGTTTTTTGGAATCATATCACTCATCCACAAAACTGGTTGTGTCAATGCCGTGTGTCCCCAGCACTGCTGGGATGATAGCAAGGCAGGTGGTCATAACCTCGTGCTGATTGTGAGTTTATAGTGCAGGGAGAGGCATGCCACATGCTGGCACCAGGCTGCTGTCTGTAGCTATGAGACTGGAGGTGGGAGGTGGGAGTTCCTATGAAGCAGGGATTTTGGGAACCAAGGATCCCTGGGCACACCTGCCTGTGTGTGTAACTGACGCACAGAACTCTGCTCAAAGCTCTTAGCACATGGGGACGAAAGGTCCAGAAGAAGGGACAGAAAAAGTATGTAAGGGTGGGGATGGTCACCACACTGGGGGGCATTCGAAGAGGCAGAGATGTGACTGCCTAGATTAAAACAGCATCAAAAATGAACAAAGCATGCACAGGAGGAAAACTTCTGAATCGCAAACCACTCTCAGGGTCTGAACTGACAACTTCTGAGTTAAGCTTTTCAGAAAGCAAAGATTTCTTTTAGCGGGAAGCGAGCAAGCTAAAAACATTTTGTAAGGAATCAGCTCCCCCACCCCACCCCCACCCCACCCCGGAGGATGCCCTGAAAGCTGCCCCTGCTTTCCTTAGCACCATATCAACCTCACTGAGCCCTTCCTTCCCGTGGATGGACAGATCCGGGACTTTAATCACGAGGGGTTTAAACCCCTCCCGTGCAAGCCTTGCTTTTTTTGCACCACACAGCAGCGAGATGACTGAATAAGCAAAAGTGGAGGGGGTGGGGGGAAACTGCCTCTTCCTTATCGAGACGTACTTCCCAGTCTCCATGACCCTGGCAGTGAGGTGTACCTTACCGCAGAGTTTTAAATAGGAATACAGACAATTAAGATCGAATCCAAGACGTATTCCAGGCTTCGCAGAGAACGTGTGCTAGATTAGCATGTGGGCAGTGTTTACTCCAAACCCTGAGACCCGCCCGAAGCCCCTGCCTACAAGACTGAGAGATATTTATGGCTTTCAGTTTTCTGCATCAACATAAAGGCGGGCTATAGCTGTAGCAGCAACAGTTCTGAAGTTGCAATGTCCTGTGGTGAAATTGAGTTTATTTATTTTATTTGTGCAGTTTGCTAATACTTGTAAATACAGGGGTGGGGGTGGGGTGGGGGCGGAATGCCCCAAACAGTGTTTTCCTTTTAGTGTCCTGTAACTAAACCGAACATCTAGAGGTAAAGCAGCAGAACCCTTCTCAGGTCCCTATGACCCAGCAAGGCTGTACTTGTGTTGTGTGCACATTAAATGTGCCCGTGTGACTTGTGTTTGGCATCACTTTTTTAAAAAAAAACAAAACAAAACAAAACAAAAATTAAGCATTGAATCATGTTAAATTTTATTTCATTAATTTTAGGTGACTTGGAAACACAACTTTATTGACCTATTAAATTCAGGCACTGCCCTAAAAATCAGATGGCATGTATGAACCAGGCAAAGCTTGTATAAAACACCGCACTTATCGAGGGATTTAGACAAACCGTTGAATATTTACTGGGAAATGCCGGAACGTTCCAGCAGGCAGCCCATCTGTCCACCTGTCTGTCTGACTCCAGAGAGCTGTAGTGTGCCCTTCGCTTTCTCTTCTAACTAGTTATGTGGATGTCATGTGACCAAGACTATTTGGCTTCATGTAGTTTTTGCTGAGGAGAGGGTATCCATGCCAGGACACTCTAAGGCAAGGTCTTTGGGACGACAACCTCCAGGTGGAAGTTAACACAGGCTCCGTGTGCACCAGAGGATGCAGGGAACATAGAGGGGACAGAGACCGAGTTGTGTTTAAGACTCTTGCCTGTGGGTGTGATGTGACTCGCTGATTTAGTTTCTGCTTTGACACCCCCTTCCCACAAGCGACGGACTTTCACCTGGGATCACAGCAACGAGCCCATTCCTTCTCCATGTTGCTTTCGGTCAGGGTGGTTTATCACAGACGTGACACCACAACAGGGTGAGCTTGTAATATCCAGAGGTGGATCAGGGGGTTGAGGATTTAGCTCAGTGGTAGAGCGCTTGCCTAGCAACCGAAAGGCCCTGGGTTTGGTCCCCAGCTCCGGGAAAAAAAAAGATATAGCAGAGGTGGATCAGGCTTATGTCACAGAATCTGCAGAGGGGATGCAAGTGTGCATACACCATGAAATAAAGTGAGCACACACGGATGGGCGCCAGCCTCAGCGTCACCTCCTGTGTGACAAGGGCCGGTGGGTTTTACGGATCGTGTGGCAGAGACAGCCCCTTGCAAAGCTCTGGGTGGGTTCCTGTTGCCAAGTCAGCTTCTCATTGTAAGTCTTTTCTTCTTAGTGCATTTAGGTTTGGCCTCAGTATCCAGAGTAGCTGCCGAGCCTTTGGGTAGATTTCATCTCAAGAGGCTTGTATATAACCCCACTCAGCCGGTATCTGAGACCCCTGTGAGCATGATATTCTTAATCTGCCTTTGTGTATTCCCTCATCTTTCCTCTTTGGAGTCAGCCATACCGATTCGTATTTACTGTATTTTTGAGAATCTTGATAAATTGTACATGTCCTTGTAGACCACTTTCTTTGGGACAACAGCCCATGTCCTAAGACTTGAACACTCTGGACCTTGTCGTGGGAGGACCACAAAGCTTTCTTCAAAGCTAAGGCAGGGAGTAGATGGTGACGGTGTTGGGTGTGGACAGCAGTCTTCAGAGGGGTGGGAGAGGCAGGCTCCATGAGTGTTTGGCTTGTGGGCAGAGGGGAGCCATGGAGCGGGATCACATGCAATGCAGGAAATGCACAAGCCCCTCCTGAGGTTTGGAGAGACCAGCCGGATACCAACCTCGGTGACCCAAGAATGAATTGAAAGAACAAAATCTGTGGCAGAGAAAAGGAAGGCAGGCAGCTGTGGAAGACAGCAGGTGACACCTCACCCGAGCACACAGGTCCTCCTTGCCGTGGCTGTGCTGTCCCCACTTTTCAGAACAGGTGCCTCAGGGACTCTTGCAGTTCCGAGGTAGCAATGGCTGCCCACAAGGACCATTTCTAGTGCCCTACTTGTCAGGGGAGGCAGAGTTTAAAGTGTAGGAGCCGAGCGAGGAAAATGGAATGAGAAACTTTAATCTAATACTCACAGACAACATGTCCCAAATGCTATCATTTCTGACGTGATTCAAGTAACCACACAGGTGAGCTATTTTGGATTGCTCTTTCCCCCTATATCAGGTGCAGTATGTGGATCCTACCCACAGTCTAGTCCCACCCAGACGTACTACAGTAGCCACATGGCTTTGGCCGCCATTTTGGCCATTGCATCTCTAGAATGTACAGCTTAGGGTTCACGTTGACTGTGAGCCGCGTTAAAGCTCAGCAAATCACTTTATAACAAAGGCTGATTTTTTTTTCCAACACTGAATCCTCACTGACAAAGCACATGCAATCCTCATGCAAAGCACAGGTTTGGGAACAAGTCTGAAGACAAGAGAAAACGAAACAGGAACGCGTTCAGCACTTTCTGTGGTCTCCCAGCTGGGAAGAAAACATGCCGATAATTTTCTATTGAATCAGTTCCCGCCACCATCTATTATTATTGCTATTAATTATTCTGTGGTACCGGGGATTGAACCCAGGCTGCATATATACTAATTCCATGTCTTTGAGGGGCCAAACAAAATACTTGCTTCCAGACTGAAACTTTATATCCTCGGTAACAAATGGCGTTGCCTCCGTGGACTCATGCCCTGACAGCTTCATGCACATGAAATATTAGCGGGCATCCGCTATTTAAATATAATTCCAGCATCGTGACACAGCTCCCACTCTGTGGGTCTCCCGAGGGCTATGCCATTTATCACTTGAAGATGTTGTTGTAAAGGGCTGGTACCCCGGTGGATGAAGGACTATCAGTGGGCCAGACTGCTGCAGTATTCACTTTCCAGACGGTGTGATCTTATGGCTTGGTGATAGCAACTACAAGGGAAATCGAATCTCCCTAAAACCACAGGGCACAGCTGGATCTTACAGAGCTGGTTTAGGCTACCCGCTATTCCTTGGGATTACCCATGTCCCTTCTGTGACACGTCAGTGATTAGCTTACCTGTCAAACTATGCTTGCTTTAGGGCCAAAGCCTCCTGGGATCTTTATGCAAAGGCGAGTCTTCAGGAGCAGGTTTGTGCTCGCCCGTGCTTCCCTGAGTAAGAAGCTTGCCTTCTTCAGCTCTGGAGCCAGCGGTGGGGTCAAGTCTTAGCTCACGGCTCCCTGAGGGTGGGTGTTCCTGTCGTTGGCAGTGCATATTAAGGGGATTTCATTCTCTTGCTTTGGTTTACTATTCCCTGCAGGCATTCATGCCATAAAAGAACCATTAAAAAATCTGTTAAGCAAAATATGCAAGGCTTCTCTCAACCCTAATCGCTGTATCAAATTTTATACCTCATTCAGGCAGTTGCTGGTGGTCAGACACTAATGGAGAAGAATATCTCTTGGATTTTTAAACAAAAGAAACCGACAAAAATTCCACCACCCTCTTTCTGGCTGGGATGCTTCATTGCCAATGAGGCAGCGGCAGAAAGGAGAGTAAGACAGAGTTGACTGATACATAGTTGACTTCTGTGTCTTTACCTGATACATAGTTGACTTCTGTGCCTTCTGGTGTGGATACTACCGGGAGTCTCGTAGCCCAGTCCCACCTCTTGGGTGTATATATGTATCTATGTGTTTATGAGCTAGTATATGATTTATATTAGACTAACCCCAAAGTTGCCATGTAGCCAAGGCTAGCCTTGAGCCCCCTATCCTCCTGTCTCCACCTTCCACCTCCCAAATGCTGGGTTTACTGGGTGCCACACTCCACTTATGGGGTGCTGGGAGCTGGAATGCAGGATTCCACGAATGCTTAGCTATGGCGTTGACACCCCGAGCCCAATTCTGTGCCTCATCGTGTGATGATGACTACCAGATAGAAACCTTTTAGAGGTCGATGTTTTTCATTCCCGGTCATGCTGGAGGTAGGCAGATGGATGTGTGCACAACGTCCATTTAGCTCAATTTCCCATCAGAGGACGGATTAGCTTAAAACCCAAACTGTATTGAGACAGGCATAGCACACCAGGACTTCTTAAATAGAATCTCACTGGGGTGACATTCAGCGCACACGTGTGAATACAGAAACATGTGAGCTCAGTGATTTCAACACAGGGTAAACATGATAACACGCTGAGGCAGCCATGTTCACTTCACTCATTCTGGAAAAAGCTTCTCATCCAGCAACCAGGACCCCATGTGTCCTTCCAGGGAGGGGTTTGTATGCACTGCCTCTGTGTGTGGGTGTGGGTGGAGGGATGGGGGCTAACAGTTTTCCACATCATTGAGGAAGATCCTGGAACAAACTGCTCCATGCAGGATTAACAGTTCGTGGGTGCTGTTCCCCACGGAAGGGCAGCAAAGCTGACAGATTACATTTATGGGTGTGAAAAGCTGAAGATGGGTTCTTGGGGTCTGTTCTATTTGGTTAAAGTTGTGGTAACTGCAGCAGTGGGGCTGGATTTTTCCCTTCAGGCTGAGCCTTGTATACATTACAGGGGTGCGTGGGTGAGCTCAGTGACCTCACAACTGACGCCCAGTCAACTCACCTCGTAAAGTCGGATCATGGCTAAACCTTTCCTGTTCTCTCACGGTGCACACAGATCTCCGCCTCTACCACAGCATCAGGCTTCTTCCCACTGCTCCTTGCTCCACAAGGTGGGACCCGCCGACCTCGGCAGTAACTGTCAGCACAGTTTTACCTGAGTCCACGCACACATGAACAGAAACAAGCCCTCAGGTCTAATGAAATCAGGCTGCAGATCTGCTGTGCCTTCAGAATGGCCTGCCTCTGCTTTCTGTACCGTGTCTGGTTCTCATGGAAATTTGTGTCTGGGAATGAGGGGTTGCTGGAGCAGATTTTCTGGAGCAGGTGCTGTGTCCTTAGCCCATTCCCATTGGGTGTCAGGACCCTTTGAGGGGTTAAGGGGGCCAAGGCATCAGAACTAGCACTGCCAATCTATCCTTTAAGATTACAGAGATTCTCAAGGACTTCCTGCTTTAGGACAGTTATTCACAAGTATGCCCTAGTCTGGGGTTTCCGGCACAGAAAACATATTCCACTTAATATCATCCTTCCGCAAATGACACATGGACCTCTCTGTGGCGTTATGTCTAGATTCCATTGCACTCCCATAAATAACCTCAGGACTGCACTCGAAATGATGGCCCCATTTTGTTCTCTGCAGAGGGCTTGGGGCCGGACAGGTCACTCTCCAAGAGGTTATAGATAAAGACAATTAAAGAAGAGATAACAAGAGTCGAGTTGGATTTTCCTGGCGAAGGGACGTTTGCTCCCAGTCTCTGTACTGTCTAATAAAAGTAAGGATCCTGGGTCATGGATGTGAAGTGGGTTCTGAGGTTCTTAGCAAGGATACCTTACCTCATTCACTTGAGAAGAGTAGAAATCCATCTTCTAGGTTTTTCACCACTCCCCATGCCACCCCTACATCTTCTCCCAGCTTCTCTCCCACCCTCCCCCAAGCCCAGCTTCTCTTTCCTTCTCCACTTGGTTTTATCTCTGGTGCTCGACGCCTCTCTTCAGGCAGTTACAGAGCAGAGACGGTTGCCTTTGCATTTCCGAAAGGCTCCATTAGACACAAAATCAGGGTCTAGGGAGATGCCTCAGTTAGTAAAGAGCCTGCCGAGCAAGCAGGACCATCCCGAGTTTGGATTCTCAGGACCCGTGTAAAAACCCAGGGCCAGCGGCTGTGTCTGTAATTCTAGTGCGTGGATGGCAGAGATGGACGATCTCTGGGGCTTGTTAGCCCCTTAGTCCTGTGCAGTTGGTGGGCTCCATGGATATGCACATGCACATGCTTAGCCACACACATGCACACATGCACACCCTCAGGCACACACAAATGAACAGACGCACACACAACGTGCACAGTCAATAGCCACGGGGTTCTCAGGGTGAAGGGTGATAGGGTATTTTTCAAAGCGCAAGATCAGATGGCCCACGTGGTGAAAGACTGGGTCCCTAAGACAGGCTAGCTCTTCTCATGTTACTTAGCCTCGTGTGGGCTGCCTTTATTTCCTGCCCTTCGCAGTGGCTCCCTAGCTCACTCTGGACGTCCACACACGGGTCGTGTGGTTCGGATGCCTTTCTGCAGCTGGATCACATTGACTGATATTTGCCCTCTGGTAAAAATGGAAATAGGCTAGAAAACAAACAACAATGGGGAGGCATGCCGAGCCAGCTTCAACCAAAAACCGATCTGAGGAGAAAAACACTTGGGCCAGCGTCAAGGGAAACAGAGCCACGCCAGCACAAATTCCTATGAAAATGGCTGCAGAGTAGTATTTTCATGAAAAGGCAGCTGACTCAGATGGAGGGCAAGCTCTGTGCAAGGAGAGGAGTGGAATAACCGCCCACACCCTGGAGCTGACAGGATCGCTTAAGTGCAGTTACTAGAAATGACCCAAGCACCGAAAATAGCGAAGCGCGGGAGGGAGAGCCAGGGTCTCATGAAGGGAGAGTGTGTTTGAGAAACCAGGGCAGAGGCAGTAAGAGTCGGACTTTGTGTTCAGGTTCTCCTTGTCACTGGCAGGGACAATCTTCTGCTCCTCTGAAGGCCAGCCCCGTAGGGAAGAGCCTCCCACCTGTTAGAAGATGCAATGATGAATGTTTCCATGGACACAGAGGCATGAGCATTTTACAAAAATGATTGTGTATAGCCCTGGCTATTGTGTTATATTTTCTGGTCATGTTAAAACTGTATACTCTGGAAACACTGAATCTGACACTTTTAATTCTATGAAGCCACAGTTCCACAGCTGACCTGCCCTGTCAGCTCACACTCAGAAAATGTGTGTTAAAACCATGGAGCAGAATTATCTTTGGGTACTGGGGAGATGGCTCAGTTGGTAAAGGTCTTTCTGTATAGGCACAAGGACCTGTTTCAGCTCTGCAGCACCCATGTAAAATGTCAGATGTACCAGTGTGCACCTGTAATCCTGTGCTGGAGAGATGGACCCTTGGGCTTGCTGGCCAGCCAGCTGCATCAGTAAGTTCAGATGAGTGAGGGACCCTATCTCAAAACCAGGATGGAGAGTAATTAATGAAGATACCTCTGACTTCTACATGCACACATACACTCACACATGTGCACACACATGCACATACATAAACATACAGACACAGACATATAGACAAGCACACACCTGCAACACATGTATACACGTATATACCCACACACTCGAACACGTGCATACACATATGCACACACACATGAACAGATGCATAGATACATGCATGCACATACATACTCACATGCACACACACATGCACATTCATATATGCCCACATGAACACACATACACAGACACACACATGCACACACTCACACACACATACTCACACACATGCATACACATACACACATGTTCGAGCATATGCACAAACATATGTGCATGTACGCATGAGCATGCATGAACACACACATACACACATGCATGTATGTTTTTTTTACTCTGTGTGTGTGTGTGTATGTGTGTGTGTGTGTGTAGTTTGAAGACTGGTACCACCAGAAGACACACATTTACCTACTATTATAAATCAGAGTAGCAGGAAACACATGCTCTTGGCTGTGGCGTGTACCAGGGTTTGAAGGAGGCAGGGTCATGTTCTCTGCCTCCTGAAGTTGTATGTCTTCTCTTGCTGCAGATGAGGTTCACAAGGTGTATGTGGCTCCCTGGGCTGGTCCAGAAAGATGGTTTCACCTTTGCAGTCTGGGTTTTAGTCCCCAAACTAGCAATTAAACCATCCCATAAATCCTCCATTCAAGGTAGTAAAACCTAATTTTAGATTTCCTGTGTGCCCCAGTGCCCTGTCTGATTGCTACCAGTTGGCCAGAGGCCGGACATGAGAAGCAGACAGCTCTCAGTGCACCACGTGTCAAAGGCCTCTGCCTACATGCTTGGGGGTTGGTCTGCATCCCCGGCTGCTTGTAGCTGGGCTTTCATTGATTAAAAACTCTGCAGTTCACATGGTTCGTGTGTGTGTGTGTGTGTGTGTGTGTGTGTGTGTGTGTGTATGTATGTATGTATGTATGTATGTAATATGTCTGTATATAATGTATGTGTACATCTGTTTTTTTTGTGTGTGCATGTGTGTGTGTGTGTGTGTGTGTGTGTGTGTGTGTGTGTGTGTGGTGCATGCACACATGTATGTGTGCCTACAGGTAGAGGTCCGTTGACGACCTTGGGTGTCATTTCTCAGGTGCCATCTATCGTTTCTGAGTTAGGGTTTCCCACTGATCTGAGCTTGCCAAGTGGACATGGCTGGCTGTGCAGAGAGATCCACCTGTCTCTGCTTCACCCATGATCCTTATGGATTTGTCTGTCTCTGCTTCCAGCACTGGGGTTATGCGTGCATACCCAATACTTGGCCTTTTTGAAATGTGGATCCTGGGTGTAAATTCAGGTTCTTGTGCTTTCGTGACAAAAACTTTATCAACAGCCTTCTCTGCAGCTCCTGCTTGGAAGGGGCTGTGGAGGAAGGGGTGGGGACAAAGATCGGGAAGAGTAGTGGCCGGTGCTCAGGGAACAGAAGGAGGCATGCGCTGAGGGAGATCTTGAAGGAGCTGAGGGAGGTCCAGAGTCACGCTCACAGCTTGGGAGAGGCTCAGAGCAAGAGAGGACCAGTCCCTTAGCTCAGCTGCATGGAGGCTCAACCCTTATGCTACACATGCACTGAGAATACTTTCTGGGGTCACACCGGGGAGTGGGACCCTACAATCCTTAGGACCTCACCCCGGGGAATCCTCTGATAGACTGTGATGGGCAGCTTGAATGGGGCTCAGCACTGCTCCGGGAACTTTTAAGTGGCACATCCTCTCTCTCTTCTCTTCCCCTCTCCCTCTCTTTCCTCCCTCCCTCCCTCCCTTCTTCTCTCCACCACCCTTCACCCCATCTCTCTGTGTGTACACGCACCAACTTGTGCAGTGCCCATAGAGGCCAGAAGAGGGCGACAGATTTGCTGGAAGTACAAGCAATTGTCATTGGTGCTAGGAAGTGAACTCTGGTCCTCTGAAAGCACTCTTAATCGCTGAGTCATCTGTCCAGCCCCTGGCACATTCTTTTGATGTAAGGAAGCAACGTATATGGACCAGGAATGGATCGTGACACTGGGAAACTTATGCATGGTTTTTACCCCTACGTCCTGGCATGCATTTCCCTACAGTCTTCAGGAAGGGAAAATGGCGTCTTTCTGGTTGATAATAAGTTGTCTGGTGTTGGAAACTCCTTGTTCACCAGAAAGATCTAGGTAGACTCATTTCTAAATCTAGGGAAGGAAGAGGGAAGGATGGAGGTCAGGCTGACCGCCAACGCTCAGGGAGTTAGTCATGGCTACAGAGTGGAGCTCTGGTGAGAACCCCAAACTTCCTTTACAGAAGCAGAACTTCATGGTTCCAAGAGGGTGGCCCAGACTTTCTCCCCCTCACCTGGGGCAGCTCTCCTCTTGCATCTCCTGTGCTCTTGACAGCAAGCCAGTGATTGGGAGAGTGAAGGACAAAAGCCCAGCTACAGTTCTGACCCCTTCTGCCCCAGGACGGAGAGCGCATGTGTCTTGCATCCTGACAGGGCTCGCTCCAGTCTCCCGGAGTCATCAGGTTTCCAGCAGAAATCTACGCATGAGTAGCAAGTCTATTGGACTGGTACCCCATCTCCTCTTCCCTTCTTCAGACCGACCCGCTGGCCTGTGGTACGCCTCCGTTCAGCTGGGCTGGACTTCTGGGAATTGTAAGTTGTGGTGGCCGACTTCATCTCCCTTAAAGCCACAAACACAGAGGCTGAATTCCTGACTTGCTTGGAGCGGACAGGACAGCTCTCTTCACTTCCCTCTGACAGCTTTGAAGGATTGTTTAGGAGGGCATGGAGTGGCCAGGGCTGCAGGACTGCGCCCCCAGTGGCTGGAGGCAGTAATGTCGTTTGACTGTTGTTCTTTGCTTGAGACTTGGCAGGGTTTCGTGCCCTGTGAACTATGGCGAGTCTAAGTGTGTCTGTGCTGTGCAGGTGTTGGCTGACGGGGTGGCTGGCGACCCGGAATCTACACGAACAGAGCCGAAAATGTTTAAAACTTAAAAACCCCTCTCTCTGAACCTTAAGAGGTAGGGCTAGCAATTCCTTTGTCTATTGTGGAAATAAAGAACTTGTCGATGAGTCAAAACATTAAAGTTACATCTTCTGACCCTCAGGACATAATTACTCGTGACAAGAAGTACATTTAATTTCACAACAGTGGCCCCATGTATAAGAATATATGCATATGCTTACCCCAAAGGAGATGTTTTAATACAGTCTTATAACCCCTTTGTCCTAACTAACAGCACGTTGTTAAGTAACTATGCCATTAATATGCGTTTGTTTAAAGTTGCTTTCATGCTGCATATATTTTGAAACTGTCTAACACCATCCTGTGTAGCCTTACAGCATAGATTCCTCCGTCTGATCCACATCACCTGAGTCCGGGCTCTTCCCAGTTTTCTGTTAGCCAGCCACCAGAGTTCTTAGTCTTGGGTGCAGAATGCCAGTGATCAGGCTAACTAGGTCATTCTAACTTGGAAATGGATCTAAAAATCAGCAGGCTCATAGGTTTCCAGGGTTGAAAAAGGCTGTAACACACACACTGCGCTGTACTTACTGTACCAGACCTGGGATAAATAAGTGCCTGGAGGTGAAGCTGTGGAATCGAAGATGACTTGAGGAAGACTGTGCTTTGGCATTCAAAAGCTTCTTATTAAAACGACATTTATTTATTGCGTGCATCTGCACATGTGTGCGTTGCGGGGGGCACGTGCACATAGACATGGGGGTCAGAGTCATGGGGCCCAGAAGTTTTGTTTTATAACAAAAGCCAATTTGTGCTTTTAAACCCCAGGTTTCTAAAAAGTAAAGGTTGCGGGCCAGTGAGATGGATCGATGGCTTCGTTGGTAAAAGCCCTTGTCACTGAGTCCAAGAACATGCATTCCATCCCTAGGACCCTTGTAGTGGAAGGAGAGAGCTAATTCCTTTAAGTCGTCCTCTGACCTCCACATGCTATGGCATGTGCATACACATGTGCACACACACACACACACACAGAGAAAATAATAAATAATAAATAATAAATAATAAATAATAAATAAAGTCAAGGTTGAGAAACAAGCATAAGCCTCAGGGAGTGAGTGCTTTGGCGTACTTGGCCTCAGGTTGATTTTGTTGTATTTGACTGAATGTCTAAGCTGACACAGGAGTGCAGTGGACTCTTCTCCCCACGAAGGCTTTAGTGAAGCTTTCAGGGCAGTGCGTGTGGAGGAGGCCACAGCCCTGGCTATGGGCATTTTACTCTGAAATGACAACTAAGACAAGGTACAAAACCATCCAGGGGCTCCGAAGCCACAGAGTATTTCCCACAGTTCTGAGACTTGTCAGGTCTACTAAGTGTTCTCCTCTTCCCTCTGTGTTCACACATGCAGAAGTGGCAAAGCAGCTCTCTGTGGCCTCTTTGTGAGAATGCTAATCCCATTCAGAAGGGCTCTCCCCTGTGATCTCATCACCGTTGTCTGTTCTACACTACTGCCTTTAAGTGAGGGTATCGTCATCTAAGGCATGGGACACGTGTCCCATCACAGTGACACAGGACGGTCCTTCAGGATCCAGGGGAAATGGCTGCAGATCTACATATTTCATCACGATTCTTGTAAAGTTCCCGTACGACTTTGATCCTGCTCTTAGTTGTAAAGCTCAAACACTTCCTGGGCGTTTCCCTACCATCCACCTGCCCAGAGAGGCAAGTTTTGCAGAGCCTCAAAACTCTGGCTGCTGCTCCTGAAGTTTGCCTGTGCCCTTAAATGGTAGAGGAGAATCTAGATCATGTCTTTTCTTACCCATGACCTGTTTCTCTCTCTTTGCAGTTTAATTAATATGCAGATGGAGAAAATGTTACTCAGCCAAGCTGTGTAATATATTGTGAGCACAACACGTGGGCTCACACACACACACACACACACACGAATACACAGACATGCACACACAGGTGCACTTATGGACAGACACACGTGAACATGTGAACACACACACTCTTAATCACTTTCTGTGATTTAGTGATGTGTGGATGATGTGTGGATGATGTGTGGATGATGTGTCCCCAAAGCCCATTGGTAGGATTAGCATCTCTCTTCAGAGACACATAATGAGTTCCCATCTCTCAGGATTCTCTCTCTTTCCCCTCTCCTCCTGATCCTCCTCTGTGTGTGTAACTGTATGTGTGTTCATGTGTGTAGGGCACAGTAGTGTGTGTGTTTAGGGCATAATAGTGTGTGTGTGTGTGTGTGCACGCATGTGTGTGTGCACGCATGTGTGTGCAGGGCACTGTAAGTAGCTTCTTGCTCTCAGGTGATCTGGCCATTTCCAGGAATGGCTCTTCTGGTCCTCACCCGCTGGTGTCTTTGAGATCTTTTCCCATAGCTCCTGGGATGGATGGAGGCTTCTCCAGGTCACCCTGTCTGCCACTCAGTCCAACACCCCATTCTGTGCAGCCAGTCCTTGTCAGAAACTTTTCTCTCACAGTGGAGAGTGACAGTTCGTGAACTCCAGCCCTGGCAACTGTGGCAGAGGCTAGGGGCGTCATCCGCTGCTGCTGTTTCCTTTCTCTGAATTTGATCTCAGGGTCGCAAAGCTTCACACTCACGTTACCCATCGAGGTCCTCCACGGTGACATACACAGTCACAGATGCCCACATGTGCACACTTCAGGAGCTGGGGGTGGCTCTGGAAAGCCAATGATCCTGAGGTGATTTTCCATGGACTTGACAACACAGAGAAGCAAGAGCACAAGAATAGCCGCGTTCTGGTGAGAAGAAGTCAGCTCTGGCCAGCTTGGGGTCTCAGGTCTGTCTCTTATCTGGCTACACTCTATTTCCTTTATTATAGCTTCAGTCTGATTTTGTTTGTAAAAGGCCAACGTTTTCCTCTTTCCTTTTTAACGGTGTGTCTTATGTCCTAATAGATATTTTCAAACAAATGTTTGCTTGCTTGTAAGTAGGAGTTTACCAAATAGTAGCACCCTCTAGTCCTCAGAGCACAAGGTCCTGGAAACCCACAGAGTGTGTGTGTGTGTGTGTGTGTGTGTGTGTGTGTGTGTGTGTGTGTGTGTTGACATGCCTCAGGAATTGACAGCTCTCCCTCCCCACTTTGGTTGTTGCTGTTAGTTTCTTTGACACAGAGGTCTCACTATGTAGTCCTGGATGGCTCAGTACTTGATATGTAGATTAGGCTGGCCTCAAACTCAAGAGAGATCCACCTTGCCTTTGCCGCCTAAGTACTGAGATTAAAGGCCTAAGGCATCCCCTGGCCTCTTTTTCTGAGGTGGAGTCTCCTTAGGATTGCTGTAGGATTGAGGGGGGCAGTGAGCCTGAGGCCTGTCTGCTTCCGCCTTTCCAGCCTTGGGATCCTAAGCAGCTGGTGATGTTCTCAGCTTTATAAGGTTGTAATGTCTGTTCTAGCTAGGCCTTGAACTCCGATCTCTAAGCTTGCAAATCAAGCACTTTATTCATTGAGTTGTTCCCACTGCCTGAGTGTATAAACGCCCCCAATACTCTTTCCTTCTGATACCGTGTCTTAGGACCTGATGACTTTTGAATAAAGAGTAAGTGGGGGAACTTCCCGAATGGTGCCCTTTATACCTCAGAGCGGAGGCCCCAGGAAGCTAGGCTGCAGGCTCCTAGGATGGGAAGGAACTCTTTAGGAGACATCCTGCGGCAGGCTGAGGTGGGATGGGTGTCCAGAAGCCAAAGTGAATTCTTCCCCTGGTAATCCCCTCAGAACCAAGGGGAAGGCTGCTGGGGTTTCTGTTCCCAGCTTTCATCTGCCCCCCACTTGCAGGGCCTCCGTCCTTGCCCTGAGCAAATTCCTTCAGGGGAAGAAAACAGATGTTCACTCTTTCTTTTAAGAGCATAGGAACTCTTTGTTCAAGTATAATGAAGCAAAAAGCCTGGGGTGGGGGTGGGGATCATCCCCTTCCGCCCAAGGTGGGGAAAGCAACCTCCTTTCCCTTCTTTTCCACATCTGGACGTTGCGTTTCTTCCCAGTGGCAGCTACTGGCCCGTCTACTGCACTGATTTCTAATCTCGTGAGCTAGTGGTCAGCCAATCCAAATGGCAGAACCGGTGACTGCTGAAGCCAGGCTGAGCCCAACGCCTCGCTTCCTGAATCTCTTTATTACTTTGATCAAGCTGGGTTGTCTTAGGGTCTCTACTACTGTGAAGACACACCATGACCTTGGCGACTCTCATAAAGGCAAACATTTACTTGCGGCCGGCCAGTTCAGAGGTTCAGTCCATTATCATCATGGCGGGAAGCATGGCAGTGTGGAGGCAGGCATGGTGCTGGAGGAGCTGAAAGTTCCCCATCCTGATCCACAGTCAGGGGGAAGTGACAGTGACACATTGGCCAGGCTTGAGCTTCTGAGACCTCAAAGCCCACCCCTAGTGGCACACCTCTTCCAACAAAGCCACACCCACTCCAACAAGGCCACACCTCTTCCAACAAAGCCACACCCACTCCAACGAGGCCACACCTCTTCCAACAAAGCCACACCCACTCCAACAAGGCCACACCTCCTAACGGTGCCAGTCCCTAAGAACCTATGGGGGCCATTTTCTTTCAAACCACCCCATGGGTCAACCACACGTAGATATGTGTGGTTCCAGCTAGAGGGCACAACTGCTGCTATGACCCCAGTTCTCAAGATTCAGTTAACTCTTCCTGAGCACAGAAAAAGTGGTTGTGAAAGTACTTTCTGTTCTTACAGAGGACCTGGTTTGGTTCCTAGCACCCACACTGTGGCTCACAACCATCTATAACTCTAATTCCAAGTGATTCACTGCCCTCTTCTGACTCCATGGGCACCAGGTATGCATGCGGTGCACATACATGCAAACAGACAGGCAAAATACACGTACACATGCACATATAATAAACTAAATTTTTGTGCGAAAGATAGAGCTTAACTGTTAAAGGGTGAGGTTCATGAGTCAATACTACAGTGAAAACTTTGCTAGTAGTCCAGGGTTATTATAAATTATTATTATTATTATTATTATTATTATTATTATTGTTATTATATACCAGTATGTATAATACTGGTAGAGTTTTTTAATCCATCAAATATTTGCCATTTGCTAATTTTTGCATGCACCGAGGATGTTTTGTTTTAGTGTGATGTATTTCTCATAATTGATGTGTCAATATACATTATTATTATTATTATTATTATTATTATTATTATTATTACTACTACTACTGTTTGCTGCTGTTTTGCTTCCTGAGATGGGGATCATGTAGCTCAGGCTGGCCTCTAACTTGCTATGTAGCACAGGCTGTTTTGAGTCTGATTCTCCTTCCTCTACTCCCGTGTGTGTGCTCCACACCAGCCTCTGTGTATGTTATTACACTAACATGTGTGGCTGATGTTAGGAGTCACTTTGGGGAACTTTTTATAGATTTTGACAGATATATCCTGACGTGCACCCCCAATACATATTCACTGTGAACACAGAGCAGTTTCACTGCTTAGAAGACCCCACACTTCACCCGTCTTTCCCCCTTGCCTCTGTCCTACCCTACAGTGGCTACTGATATTCCCACTGCCTTTGGAGCTGTTTCTTTCCCAGAATATCCTGTGTTTGGAAACTTTCCATGGGTAATGTTTTTGACCGACTTTTCTCACAGCAGCATGTACTGAGAGGCCCTCTGCACCTTTCTCTGATTTGTAGCCCATGTTCATTCCTCTGTAATACTCCACTGGCTAGGTGTGCCGTTGGTGGTTTCTCTCTCCTCTCATCTGCTGAAGGGGCCTTGGCTACTTCCGTGGTTTTTATGTCCCAAATGTTTCAGAGCTGAAACGAAATGTGGGGAAAGGAAAGAGCAGGGTCCCACTTAGGGCGACCTCTGGGACAATACAACCAATTCAGATATTTTGATAGTGGATGGTGAGCTCGCAGATGCTGCAAGGGATCCGGTGATGGTGTGTACGAGTATGTGATCCTGCGTGTGTGTGTGTGTGTGTGTGTGTGTGTGTGTGTGTGTGCAGGTATGCATTCACAGGCTCATGCATGCAAGTGTATATATGTGCACACAAATGTGGCAGTAGACATCAGGGGTCTTTAACTTTCTATACCTTTTTTTTTTTTTGAGTCAGGGCCGGTGCTGGTAACTTTTATGTCAATTTGACACAAGCTAAAGTCATCTGAGAGGAGGGAGCCTCAGTTAAGAAAATGCCTTCCTAAGATCAGCTGTAGGCATTTTCTTAGATAGTGTTTGATGGAAGAGGGTCTAGCCCATTGTGGGTGGGGCCATCTCTGGGCCGGTGGTCCTGGGTTCTATAAGAAGCAGGCTGAGCAATTCAGGGGGAGCAAGCCAGTACGCAGTGCTCCTCCAAGGCCTCTGCATCAGCTCCTGCCTCCAGGTTCCTGCCCTGTGCGAGTTCCTGCCCTTGCTGCTTTTGATGATGAACTGTTGTATGGAACTGTGAGTGAAATAAACCTTCCTCAATGCTTTCCTCCTGCGTTTGGTCATGGCGTTTTATCAAAGCTGCAGTGAGCAGAATCCATCTAGGAAGAGGGAACTTGAATTGAGAAAATGCTCCCACCAGAGTGGCCTTCGGTGCATTTACTTCATTGATGTACATTGATGTGGGAGAGCGGAGCTCACTGTGGGTGGGGCCACTCCCTATGCAGGTGGTCCTAAGTGCTATAAGAAAACAGACCGAGCAAGCTGCCAGGAGCAAGATCGGACAGTAAGCTGCACCCTACCACAGCCTATCAGCTCCTACCTTGAGTTCCTGTTCTGACTTCCCTCACCAAGGAATGCAACCTGGAAGTAGAAGATGAAGTAACCCTTTCCTCCCCAACTTGCTTTTGGTCTCGGACTCTTTATCACAGCAATGGTGACCCTCGCTGAGACAGGATCTCTCACTGGCCCTGGAGCTCATAAGCGAGGTATCCTGGATGACTAGTGAGGGTCTCTCTGTCCCTGTCTCCCCACTGGGGTTAGACCTGTTCACCACCACACTGGGATTTTTACATAGGTGCTGGGGCAGGTCCTCATGCATGGCTGGGCTAACTGAGCCGTCTCCTCAACCCCGGGGCTACTGATTTTCATATATTAACTGCTGCAGATTTGAAGTGTCCTGGTCTTAAAGTAAAGCAATGTTAGGGCTTATTCAGATAACACAATGAAACACCAAGGGCTTTTCTCTTTTCCTTCAGTCTGAGTGTGCAGGTTTTCCCATTCAGCATGCTTTAGCTGGGCAAAGAGGCTTCAGGCTAGAGGGGAATAGATGGATAACCAGGCCCGAGGTTTAGGAGTTTATGACCTAGTGTGGATACCCTTCCACTAAATTGTTTATTATCATTATTATTATTGACTGGATCTCACTTTGCAACCCAAGTTTCCCTGGGACTCAGCTCTGTAGCCCAGGCTGACCTTAAACTCAGGACAATCCTCCTGCCTCAGCCTCTCAAGTGCTGGGATTACAGGTTTGAGCTGCCATGTACCCCATCCTCTCTGATTGTTAACTTTCTGTTTCCTCTTCCTGTGCATCCCCAGAGACTGGGAAATCACTCTCATGACATGGGCATGATCTGTTAGCATCGGCCTTCTTCACTGTCTTCTGGAACCTTTTAGAACAACAATGCCAGTCTTTGCTCTCTATTGGGGCCACCCACACCTCCTGCCTGCTGCCTGCCTGCCTGAATGAATGAATAAACACAATAACAGCTACTTTCAACCATCCCCACAGTGCATTGTGAATTTGCTTTTGATGAGTTTAGGGTTATCGATTGCTAGCCCAGTGTGTCTGGACACATTGTTCTATCAATACTGTCCTTGGAAATGTGGCTTAGCAGGGCTCCACACACCTAGGACTTCTGCACTCTGTGGCCTGGACCTGTGTCTTTTGCATGCAGGCTCTGGATGATGGGTCCATCCCACTGCCTTTGAAACTGGTCACATTGTCACATGAGCTGCAAGCGGAGTTACTTTCTTGTCCAGTAAAAAGAAGGGCCTCAAATTCACAGAATTTAAATCTTTATCTTATGAGAAATAGAGGGGGCTGTAAAAGATTCCTCCCCTCTCCTCTCTTCCCCTCCCTTCCCTTCCACTCCCTTCCCCTCCTCTTTTCCTCCTTCCCCTTTTCTCCCCTCCTTTCCCCTGCCCTCCCCTTTCCTCCCCTCCCTTCCCCTCCTCTCTCTCTCCTCCCCTTCCCTCTCTCTTCCCCTCTCCCCTCCCCTCCCTTCTCTTTCCCTTCCTCTTCCTCCCTGGTCTTCTTCTGATCCCCCACGCCCCCTTAACAATTATATTATACTACAGTCCAGCCTGTCCTAGAACTCACTATGTCACCAAGCTGTCCTGGAACTTATTCTGTAACTCGGGTTGTTCTGATACTCACTCCCAAGCTGGTCTCTGACTAAGTGGTAATCCTCCTGCCTCAGCCCTTCGAGTGATGAGATTATAGGTATGAGTCACTTCCAGCTCTCTTGGTGTACATCTATCCGTAGGACTACTGGATCATATATGGTTCTATTTTAAAATTTCTGAGGAACCTCTCTACTGTTTCCGTAGTGATGGTCTTATTTACTGTGCTGTCCAGGGTTCCAATTTCTCTAGTTCCCCGTTAACTCTCGTTACTTGCCGTTTTAAACATTTCAACCATCCTAAAGGACGAGTGAGACATTTTTGTCTCTTCGGTTCTGAGTCACCAGTGTGTCTGTCTCTGGTGGCTGGCGAGTGGCCACTCATGTTAGAGTTGGAGGTTGGCACACTCATGGGGAGCGGTGACGCCTGGGCTTCAGTCTGCATGGTGCTGTGGGATCCAGCTTCGTGGCACTCTGGCTGGGGAGCCTGACCAGGCAGTGGAAATACTACTTCTCCAGTGTGGACAGCAAGAGTTGCAAAGGGTAGGTTTAAAGTGTCCCCAGAACTTGAAGGGGGCCCCATGTTTACAGATTCATGGATGCTTCAAACCTCTATAGCTGCATGCTCTTTCCAAAACTCTCCTCGAGATTTCACTCGTGCAGACTCAGTCCTGAAGTGCCCTGGGGCTGTGGGCCTGGCAGGGGGTGGGACGAACGAGGGGAGTCGGGTTGGGTGGGACTGGGACCATGTGAAGAGAAGGTGAGATTGTTCTGGCCTCAGTGGAAACCAGGGCTGAGCAAGAGAACCAGGGGTGTGTACAGCTCTAGACAGGCTGGATGCATTCTCACTCCAAAGGAGAAGAAAGGTGCCATGGAAGGTCAGGGTTGGGGTCCCTAAAAGCCTGGTTGGCTATAAAAACCATCAGCTTCTTCTAAGTTCAAAACGAGAGGCGTAGCTGTAACAGAACGCCCACTTATGCGGAAAGTCAAATTTCTCCCAGCAAACTTTCAAGAAACAAGGTGCATAGGTGTCTTGAGTTACTAATCCTTCCTAGTTCCATTCAAACTGACAAACAAAACCTTGGACCTTCTGTGATCTAGAAAAGACCCATTCTCTGTCTTCCCTCTGAGTCTCATGCTCTCGGCCTGTGCGAGGCCTGTCTTCCAGGGTCATTTTGCCTGTTCTCCTTGGGAGTGGGATATCTCCAGAGTCCCAGGAAGCAGCTGGGGTGTGCGTGTCCCTGTGTAGAGAGTGTGTTTGTTGTGGGTCCTCTGCCTCTCAGGTTTTAGACCTTAGTTTGTCCAAATTTCAGGCTCTACAAAGGGGTGGGGCTAGGCAGTTAGAATGTGTCCCTTTCTCATGAGAAGACTTTGAGGGCCCATCTGATGACAATAATGGCTGCATCTGTAGTGTAGAACTTTTTTGTTTGTTTGTTAGTTTTTTGTTATTGTTTTGTTTTTTTTGGGACAAGGTTTCTCTGTGTAGCCTTCGAACTTGGTCTGCAGAACAGGCTAGCATGAGCTCTGTGCCTGTGCATGTCCTCAGCCACCAACAGCCACTAATGTGGCTCAAACACCTCAGTCAGATCGGAGATAATTGTGTCACAGACTGCAGCATTTACTAGACACACACGGTTTTCTGGGCATGTAGAATCCTAATGGCTTAATTCTGGAAAACAAAGATTTTTGTCTTTTACCTTTTTTCTATCGTTCTCTAGTGAGCAAGTATCATGCTAGTGTGTCTGTGCATTCTATCGTGTTTGGATGTTTGGTTCTAAGAATTGCTCTTAGAGTTGCTGACTTGAATTTTATAAAAAAATTGTTAGATGAAATTTGGCTTGGGATTAGGGCAGAATTTCCAACAATTTTCCAACAGTTTCAAATGGCTCTAAACATAATTCTGCCCGTTTTCACTGAATGCAAAGTAACATTTTCGACATTAAGAGTTACACAATTAAAATATCGACTAAACTGAATTGACAATACTCTGACTTGCAACCTCAGATATCCGACCCGTCTTATTAACGCATAAATTTTCTTTCATCTTTAATAAATGGCAGTATTACATACATAAACCCATTTCATTAAAACAGAACTCACACATCCCAGTCAGGCCTCAAATTTGCTATGTAGGGATGATCTCTGGTGCATGTATGAAAGCTGAATGGCCTATAGCAGGGCAGGGGAGGAGAGAATAGGTGGAACTTCCGGTAAGAGATAGGAATTCTGGGAAAGAGTCAGACA
Source organism: Rattus norvegicus (assembly GCF_021556685.1). Taxonomy (NCBI): domain Eukaryota; kingdom Metazoa; phylum Chordata; class Mammalia; order Rodentia; family Muridae; genus Rattus; species Rattus norvegicus. The sequence continues at coordinate 48,478,870 of NC_141544.1, read as the reverse complement.
CAAGGAGTTTCGCCACCCAGACTTGGAGGAAGTTCCATGAAACTGAGGAGAGGTAACTAACCAGCCGTGTGGTAGGATAGAATAGTATAAATGGGATAATTGTGTCATGCGCTAGTTGGGGAACAAGCCTAACTTAAGGCCTGGGCACTCATTTATATAAATAAGCCTCCATGTCATTCTTTGGGAGCTGGGAAGGACATAGAAAAGCCCCGGATGGTTACAAAGGGCGCCATTCGTAATCATTCGGGGCTTTTCTTTGTCCCCACGGTTCTGAATAAGACACAGCGGCTTGTTTATTATTCACAATGCTCATGGTCTTAAGCTAGGCTTGCTCCCCAACTAGCTCTTGACTGCTATTAACCAGTTAATACTATTCTGTGTCTTCCACGTGACTAGTTACCTCTCCTTGGTTTCACATGTCCAGCTTCCTCAGAGTCTGGGCCGCGAATCTTCTCTTGCCTTACTCTTTCCCAGAGTTCCCTATTCTCCCCAGAACTCCCACCTCCTCCTTCCTGCCTTTGCTATTGGCCACTCAGCTCTTTATTGACAGGTGATGTTCTTGCACAGTGCACAGAGATCATCCCTACACTACTATAAACCCCACGATGACTTTAAACTTCTGACTCTTTTGCTTCCACCCCAGCCCCACATCCGAGATTTTTAGGATTAGAGATTCAACCAAGGCTTCATGCATGCTAGGCATACACTCTGCCAACAAAGGCACGTCGCCAGCCCCTAAGCATTATTTAAGATACATTTCTTGTTACTTTAGTTTTTATATTTTTATTTTTACATGTATGAATGTCTTGCCTGTACCTGTGTATGTGCACTGTGTGTGTATTTCGTGCTTACAGAGACTAAAGAGTGTGTCCAATCACCTGGAATTGGAATTACAGACAGTTGTGAGCTGCCACGTAGGTTCTAGGAATTAAATCTGGGTCCTTTATGAGAGCACCCAGTGCCCCTAGCTGCTGAGCCACCTCTCCAGCCCTGTAAAAATAAGTTTCTTTGTAATTTTACTATTATTAAATGTGATAAATTGCTACACGTATTTTATAGACCTATACACTTCAGGTCTTGTAAAATTTTCCTAAGTGAAAAGGGCTCAAACTGTACTGGTCTTCTGAAGGGTTTGTGCTTTTCTCAGGGGCCAGGCACATCAGCTGAGAGAGCTGACCAGACATAGAGAGGGTGGTGATTTTTGGCCCTTCCCCTGCTTGTGGGCAGAAGCAGGGGTGGAGGAGCTGAGGTCTCTTACTCCCTCACTGCCTCCCACCAGAGCTTCTTTATAAGCAGGAGCCCTGCACACCCTTGGGCAGGGGCTGAGAGGATTTACCATTAATTGTCTGTGTAACCTATTATGTTTCAATTAGCAATAATCGCGCCTCGGATAAACCTCATTGGCTACGATACTGCCACTGCGCAAAGCTCTGTGTAACCTATTGTGAACGGGAGGCCGCTCCTCGCCATAACCACGATGGAAAGAGTGACGGATAATAATGAAGATATTGACTCCCTTAGAAGGGTTAGGGTCTCATTTATAACCAAAGCTGTGAGTCACTGCTTTCTTTATCTCTGGAGAGGTAAAGTCAGGAGATACAGGGCTCATGAGAAGGTTTCTGGGGGAGAGGGTGTGTGGAGACGCCTACCTCAGCCCCACTGAGCCTGGATGGGGTGGGCTGCTTGGAGATGTGGAGGAGGAGGATGCAGGGAAGGTAGAGAAAGAGACAACAGGCAAAGCTGCTTCTTCCACATGCTGCAGCACTTCCAGGTCTAACCAGGTCCCCAGAGGAAGCCGTGTGGTTCTTAGAGAGCTGAGGGTTCAGACTTCTGTGCTGTGTGGTCTCTGTACTGTTGGACACCTACCCGAATGAAGTTGCCACCTGTCCATCTATGAGCTTAGTTCATAGCTGCGCAGAGAAGGTGTGCAGGTGAGAGCTGAGCAGGGGCATTGATAGACACACTGGCTCCTTGCTAGCCCTAAATATCAACATGTGTTTACTGACATTTTAGGGCAGTATATGGGGCCCATCAATCATTGAAAACTCATGGGGGCATCATAGGTGGGTAAAGTGCCTGTGTAGGATAATTATGCTTAAGTCATCTGAAGGGAGGGAACCTCAATTAAGAAAATGCCTCCCTAAAATCAAGTTGTAAGGTGTTTTCTTAATTAGTGATGGATGAGGAAGGGCACAGCCCATTGTGGGTGGTGCCATGCCTGGTCTGGTGGTTCTATAAGAAAACAGACTGAGCAAGCCATGGAGACCAAGCCAGTAAGCAGCATCCCTCCATGGCCTCTGCATCAGCTCCTGCCTCCAGGTTCCTGCCCTGCTTGAGTTCCTGTCCTGACTTCCTTTGACGATGAACTGCGATGTGGAAGCATAAGTTGAATTAACCCTTTCTCCCCCAAGTTTCTTTGGTCATGGTGTTTCATCACAGCTATAATAACCCTGACTAAAATGGCACTTGAGGACTTCTTCTTTAAACATGGATGAAGTTGTGTGAGTCTTTCATGATTCTGTTTGTTTTTTTTCTCTCCCTGTGATATGAGTTTACGCAGAGCAGGAAACTCCATGAATACAGAGAAATGGTTGGAAGAGAGATAGCCTGATGTCTCCCTATGAGTTAGTCACTGTTGGCAGGATTGGGCATCAGTCATATCACCTAATTCAAGATGCTGTGTGGCAAAGTTATAAAAGAGACTCCACAAAGGGACCCTGGTCCCTCTCTTGCTCAGGGTGTCATGATGTTTATAGATACAAAGGACATCGGGCAAATGAACAAGTCTTACTAACTAATTGTCTTCTGTAAGAGTTGAAAAGAGTCAGATTTCACATGGAAACTGTGAGTTGATTCTGGATTGCAAAAGGCCCTTGCCTCTCCTCAGAGAGAGACCACGGCCATGTACATTAACAGCTGTTTGGGCTCATCCCAGAACAAAGGGAGGAATAGCACAGGATATGAAGAAGCTTTCACATCCTGTGTCCCAACAGCTGTCCCTCATGACACATGGTCATTGTTTCCTCACAGCGAGACTTTTTGCATAAAGGGAGCAGTTCAGTTGTAAGGTTCTAGCCCCTTCTCTCTGGTCAGCCTTTGATAGTTTGGTCACAGCTTTGCTCCCAATCTCTGTACTGTGACAGAGGTGGACAGATGCTCTGTGAGGGGACATCTTACCAAAGCACCCTAGGGATCAGCAGTGGTGTCACAGTTGAGCTGTGTGTGCAGGGCAGGTAGGACTTAGCCAGCACAAGGGCAGGGTGTGCTGGGGCCTGCAGCTGAGAGCCTGTTGTGTTCTGAAGAGAGCCAAGTTCACTGAGGCCGCACCATTGGATGGCAGTCAGGATGGTACAGGAGGGTGGGTTGCCAAGTTCTGCAGTCAGTTCCTGGGGAGCTCTCTGGGGCCTCACATGCAGTGTGAGGGATGATGGACGAGATACCTGTGTCTTGATAAATGGCTCCCCAATTCAAAAGGAGGAATTGTGGAGAATGCTTGCCTTGATAGATGATGTAACAGTGTTGAGGAGTTTAAAGCTTTCCCCACGAGGGGAAAAGCTCTCTTCACATCTGTCTCATTTGTGCGTGTCCTTTAGGACATCTACAGGCTGCTGTAGTACAGCACCTACTTGTGGTATCACGGGAAGGATGATGCTGTGTGTCCCAGATGCACACATAGATTCCTTTCTATACACACCTCTGCCAGCAGCCAGAGTTTGTCTCAGGCAGACCGCACACTCACTTTGTTCCTAAGTGGGGGAAATGTGTGTGTATGTGTGCAGTGTGTATGTGTGCATGTGTGTATGTGTTCATATGTATATGTGTGCCTGTATATATAATGTGTACCTATGTGCACGTGTGTACACGTGTATGTGCGTGTACATGAGTGCGCACGTGAGCTCACCTGTTCCATTCTCTGCCATGGGGATGTGCACATCACCTGCACAATCTCTCTGCTGCACAGAACTGCTTATGTGCTGCTTATGTGCTTCGAGTGCAGGTGGATACCCTGCCCACCTGACAGAAGAAACGAAAGCTTCCCTCAGGTGTGATGTACGCCCCCTAGCTAATGTGCAGAGGTCTTACAGTTCACTAGTCATCACTGAGTTTCAAACTAGTGTGTAAAGGAAGAAAAATGAACCTTGGTCTTAAATTTACTTTATTCTCTGTGAACTGAGGGTATTGTGTGTTTATATGTGTGTGGTCAGTGTTGTGTGTGTCCTTGATGTGGAATGCATGCTTGCGTGTTGTCTGTGGTATGGTTTATGTGTGTGTTGCCTGTGATACACTATAGGATATACTGTGTGCATATAGTTAGTATGTGTCATTTGTGTGCAGTATGCATGCATATGTCTATGTGTGCTGTTATGCATGCTTGAGAGAGAGAGAGAGAGAGAGAGAGAGAGAGAGAGAGAGAGAGAGAGAGAAACCCCTCCTACAGAGAGATAAACTCAGGATACAACGGTGAAGCTTCATTTTTGTGTCGAGGAAGGGAACATTCAATCACAACAAATGCACAATCCACTTGTCACAGAGGGGACCAGCTCAGTGCTTCCCGGTGTCACCATCCCATTCCTGGCCTTCCGTCCTGCCTGTGTACTGATGATATTCATATACCTCCAATCGTGACCTCCCTCCGCACCCATCCCCAGCGCCCTGCAGTCTACCTCTTTTAAAAAATGTTTTTCATAGCAATGGCCTCTCTAACACAGTCCCTCCTACTTTCTCTTAGACATCTAACTTAGATAAGTTAGACATCCACCCCACCCCCGCACCTCCCTTGGCTTTATGCGGGGAAGCAGGAGTGGGTAAAGTGTGCTGATGTTCCTCTGAGGACCTCTGATGTAAGAGCCTGCATAGAAGTGGCCTCTAGTGGTTCCCACCCTCCAAGCCTGCCTGGTCACACTTTCCCAGCCTGCCACACCCTTCCTGCCACCCCCATGATGGGAAACTTGGCTTCACCCTGGTGGGTACAAAGTCTCTCCTAGGATAAGAGCGCTTGGCAGAGGGAGTCATTCGAGCCCACACCTTTGTCTCACAAATCTACGCTTTTTCTATTGCTCAAATGTCACCCAAACTGGCAGTTGCTCATGGCAACCTTTCTACCACAAGGATAGGAAAGTTTTATTTGTTCGGGGCCTCTACTTTCTAATCTATTTGAAAGTTCTGTCCTTGCCTACAGGATGATGCAGAATCCGTAAAAGAAATGATTTCCGTCACTGGTCGTTTTCACATGGTAACATTCTTTTTAAACAGAGGAGCAGCCCGCAGGGTGCAGAAACACTGGGGACTCCACAAGCTTTGACTGTCTCACACGGGAAGGAGCTCTGAGAAAGGGCACTGTATCCGAGTGGCCAAGAACAAAGAGTAATTCAAGTAGAGCCCACTGCCCGGCCTCCATGCTCTCCAAACCCAACCCCACCCACCCAGCCCACACCACGAACGCTTCCCTCATGAAACCAGGCACAACAGAAAACTGTGTGAGACCCACAGTACCATCCTTGGCTTTGTGCTAGGGAGGCAAGCGTGAAGCACGCAAACGTGGAGCATGCTGGACTGCTTGCTTTTCTGAGGTCCTGTCATGGCTGATGACACTAGGTTGTGCCAAGGGGATACCGTCGTGACTCAGTGGCATTTTTAATATAGCACCTACAATCTGCGTTTAGAGAAGGAACATAGCCTAGCTATCCCGACAGAGAGCAGTGTGTGTGCTTGGCTGCAGACCCGCAGTGGGCCCCTTCACCTTATACTTTTCCATTTGAACAGGACTAGCCTTAGAGTTGGGGTAACCACACAGAGCACACCGAGCTCTCCTGAAGCTGGCCGACTGTACCAAGCATCTCCTTCCTTCTGGAGATTGATTCAGGCAATTAGACCGTAGCCTAGATGTTTCTTTCCTCTTTTGTTTACGTGGGTGTTCGCATAATGACCATGATGGATTATCTCTCGGGGTGAAACGAGCGCTCACAGGATAGCGAGGGCAATGATGCCGTGTTACCTAGAACGCCATAAATCCACAGATATGACAGTTCCATAAGCAGTGGCAATAGCCCAACTAGCTAATTGATGAAGCCATAAGGCTGGTCGTAAATCCTGGTGCCACTGATGGAGTCAGACAAGGTGGGCTGAAATAGATTTACTCAGTACATGGTATAGGCTGCCGGAGCTGTCCCGCTAAGCAGAATCTCAGAAGGGCGACACTCTGATGTTGACACCATTGTATTTCTTTATGCCAGAGACCAAGGGAGCTTGCCTGCTCTCAGCACTTAGGGACCGTAGTGATGTTTATTAAAGTGTCGCCAACTGAACATCTTGCTCTGGGTTCAGATTGAGTCTGGCCACCTTTACTACTCTGCATTATACAGCAGATATGGAGAATTTGTGACTGCTTCCTCAATGATCCACCTGTCCTCATGACCTCTTGTGCCTCTGCACCCATTCATCTGAGCCCTGGCCTTGGCTCAGCCCAGCTCCTGTCCTGTGTTCTCTGTGTTGATATCATCACGGAGTGAGAGGGCGTCTTGCACCTTTGCTCTAGAGACAGCTCCTCCTTTGTGTTTCCTCGATCTTCAACTCTTAAACAAACAAACCATTGAGGAAGGAAGGGATATGTATCTGGATGTAGGCTAACAGATATCAGGGCAGTAGAGGTTGACAGCACACAGCCTCTCTCTTCCACTTAGGTAGTTGGGAGACTTTCAGTGGCTTGAGTCAATGCTGAGGAGGGGAACAAGCCCTGGGCTTACGCTGTCTCAGTCGATGAGATGAGGGAGGGAGGAAGGAAGATTAGGTCAACAGCACGCTCACTTTATTTACACCCTAAAATCTGCAAAGACCATTGGAAATGAAGGCATGGATGTATTTTCAAGGAAAACTCTAACTTGGTTAAACATAATGTTCTTCCAAGTTGTCAGGCACGGACTGGCGTGTGCAGAATTCCCAGTGCCAGGCAGGTTGTCGAAGGCGGGCCCTTCCATTCCATCAGGGATAGTCTCTCCATGTGGGCTGCTCACAGGATTCATTTTAAAGGTTATTCCAGCTCCGCTGTGGTTGGAGGGCTGGCAAGGGAAGTGTGTTCCGTGCCTGAGGTGTGTTTCCCTGTGAACAGCTCTTTCCAGAAGGGTTTTTCATTAAGCCTCTTTAATGTGTATTTGTGGGACCATCCAATCTTAGACTTGGAAGGACTTCAGCGTCATCACTGCCAAAATTCACCAGGGAATGAATGACATTTGTTGAGATGCAGCTGGGTCGTTCCCAGGTTTAGAGTCTCCTCTAGTGAAGGTCATGCCAGGGTCAAGCTGGAAAATCAGCATAGGTTGCTTTGCTAGACGCGCAGGCGGGCCATTTTACAAGATGCCATCTGAACACACAGATGACAGGCAGTAGAAGGAAGTCCTTTCACTCTGAGACTCTCCACAGAGGCTCCTGCGCTCTGCACACTGGCATTGGCTGAGTCCTGTGGCTCCAAGAAATTAGCCATCAATGGTGGTCTGTGCTCATCAGTGGACGGGCCTTAGACGGTCTCTCCCCTGGAATTCAGAGGGCGTTTCCTCCAGGCAGTGCCTGAGATTGAAGATGCCCAGGGGCTTCTTGGCTTCCCTTGTGTTTCTCAAGTTCTCTGCTCACTTGCTGTCTGGACCATTGCTCTGTTCTCTTTTCTCTATCTTGCTACGTCCCTCCCCCCCCCTTTCCAAAACAAAATCATGATGACCCAGGCACAGTTGATTCTTTTTCTAAGTGTTTCTACCTGAGCTCTGTGTGCTAGATGCTTTGTCGCACACACATGGAGAGTCCACCACACGGGCATAATGTGCCACAGGCATCACCACAGGACATAAGGCAGCTGGGTGAACTCTTGGCAGCCTCTAGGAGCTGGGTGTGTCTATCTTCTCAACTCTGTATCGGCAACTTCCAGTTGGCCACAGAGGGAATGCTTGCACCATGGAAACTGGCAGTGGGGCGAACCAGAAATAACTTAAATAAACATGACCCAGACCCGCTTACCAAGACACACCTGCCTGGCACTCCAGCACCGATGGCAGTGCTAATCAGCTGTCACTTGTTTCTGACTTCTACATTCCATATGCTTCCTACTGGAAGACCTTACCTCAGTATCTTCTCAAGTCTTCTGGGTGACTACTGAAGGAAGGGGGCCAAGATCCCTCAGCTAGGAGATGCCATAGCCGGGTGACAGCCAGATCTGCACACAGGGCCCAGGAACCCACCCTTTGGGCTCAGGATCTCCTTCCCAAAGTGTCCTTGCTCTTGGCGTTTGACTTCCAGACAAGATCTGGTCTAAGAGGGGGGAATGCAGTGGTTTTTGGCTATGACAGGGAAAGTTTCGTCTAGCCATCCAGTTGTCTCAGGCTGTCTTGGGTCCTCTGACACCATCCATCCGTGATGTGGAAACTGGCTTTGTGGTGGTGCTGACTATGCCGGTTTAACTGTACAGCAACCTCACTGCTTTTGTGAGGTGAGGCGTAGGTGTCTACCATGAAGTACAGACTGTAGAAGCTACATCTTGATGCTCCCCTGGCCTGTCAGTCTTGGGCACATCTGGGACCACAGCAGGGCAGGAGACTACCACGGGACAGAACACAGTAAGGACTTGGGAACCCCCCTGTGGCCGTGCAACTTATACAGTTCGTTTTCTTACTACCTCTCCAAATGGATCAACGGCCATTTGTTTTCTTTCACAGGGAGAGAGATGGACACGAGGCATCCTGGATTGTTCCGAGGAAGCCATCATCCCAGACTTGGGCTCCTCCTAGCTTCTGCCTGTACTGTGGCAGTTAACATTCAGGGTTAATCATGGCCCCCAGATGGCTGCTTTTCCTATAGTGTTATATCCGGGTTCAAGAGGAGGAGGGTGCCACAGAGAGAAAGGGTAGCAAGGCTTTCTGCAGGAATCAAAGTGTTTGTCTGTTCACCTCTCTTTCCACCTAAGGTCCCTCACATAACCACACCCACAGATCTGGAAGCTTGGGTGAGGAAACTTGCCCAAGGCTGTTGCTGCCCAAGACTACGTTGTGAGGATGGAAGAGGGTGGAAAGAGAATTGACTAACGGGCCCAACATTCTCCTGCACATGGCTTCCTCAGATGACCTGAATGAGAACATTTCCTCTTACCTATAAGTAATGGAATCTATAAGTGCGGGGGGGAGGAGTTGACATGGCTTCCCTCCTGGCTGGTGCTCAGTTGACTGAGCCTCAGTTTAGCCACTGTCCTGTGAGAAGCAGAGGGTTCTCTCTGAAGTCTTGGAGAGTTCTAGAAGCCTGTGGGTTGTGTGTTTCTACGACTTCCTAGCTACTGATGAGCAGAGCTGGCCATATGTCTTAAAGCGAGTTCTGTAGGCACCTGTGCAAGGGCAGGCCAGGCCAGGCCAGGCCAGGGAGGCAGGGTACCATCTAGGTAGAACGTTCTGCCTCTTGGAAGCCAGCTGCATATGGACACGGATTCCCCTCTTACCCGTTCTGATGAGAGGGAATGTGGCAGCCCCAGGTCTGTATGTCACCTTCAGTTATTACCAGGACAGAATCTTGCCTTTGGTGGCAATATTAGCTGGAATGGGTTTGCCCAAAAGAGGGGGAAACAGTTGGCCAGGAAGCCACAGTGCTCACAGTGACATTTCATTGCAGCTGTGCCGTCTGCTGGTTTGGGGACAACACCACTTAAGAGCAGATTTCAGATTCTCAGGAAAGGATAAGCTACCCACTATGGGTACAGAGAGGAGGAGGAGGAGGTTCTTCTTCACTGTTACATTATTAGTTGCTTTGTGTTGCTGTGATAAAACACCATGACCAAGTCAACTTATGGAAGGCTGGGCTTACTTTTATTTAGGAAACTAAATTTGATTATTGGCCAGCCGGTGATTTCTTTATAAATGCGTGGCCGTTACATTGTCTAGTCTCACTTATGATGTGTGTGTGTGTGTGTGTGTGTGTGTGTGTGTGCATGTGCGTGTGCACATGTGTGTATGTGTGTATGTGTGTATGTGTGTGCATGTATGTGTGCATGTGTGTCTATGCGTGCATGTATGCATGTGTGTATGTGTGTGCATGCATGCATGTGTGTGTATGTGCATGTGTGCGTGTGTGCATGTGTGCGCGTACGCATGTGAGTTCATGCATACATGAGAATGCACAGTCTTTCACAGTTTGATCAATATTCACTGCTTCCCTGGGTGGACATAAGCAATTTTTATTTTTGCTCTAACCATCCATCTATGCACTTAAAGTATAGTTTAAAAGTGAGCCAGCAACCACTCGCAATGTGCACGTGTGCCTTTCTAGAACTTTGGTGTGCAAACATCATTTGCTTAGATATGCCGAATGGACTGCTGTAGTGGTTCTGACTCTGCTTCTGACTCTTTTCTCTGTTCACAGAGACGTCTCTCATTACTCAGGTTAAATGTCAGATGCCGAGGAAAGGAGCTGTTTTGAGAGGGGACGTGGGGACCCACTATGTGCAAGTGTTCTTGTTCAGAGAGAAACCCGTCTCACAGCATCATGCAAGGTCCCCAAAACAAAGGAGCAGCCTCAGGCTGGAAACTAGACATAATAAGTGTTTACATGCACAGATGTCTTGCCTGCGTATATGTCCAAGTACTGCATGCATACTGTGTGTCCAGGGAGACCACAAAGCATGCTAGATCTCCTGGAGCCAGAGTCACAGAAGGTTGTGAACCACCATTTGGGTGCTGGGAACTGAACCAGGTTTGAGAGTGTAGTGTGGAGAATGGAGGTGCTGTAATGTTGATGTGCGTGAGGCTGTTTGGTTTTACTCTGATCATGCTTGGAGGGAGTCACACATCCCACAACACAGTCAACATGGGAGGCTTGCATGCCATGTGAGTCAGAAAGGGCCCCACTTTAGTGTCTCACTGTTTGCTGGTGGGATTTGCTTCACTCTTGGGTGGGTGGCTTTTGTGGGAGCTCAAGTGCTCTTAACCGTGGAGTCATCTTTCAGCCCCATATTTTAAGATCTAGTATTATCAAAGTTTTATTAAAATCTTTTCATCAAAAATCTGCTCTTGTCACTTCCAGAAACAAAGAAGCAAGAAGGGGAAAGGAAGGAAGAAAGGAAGAAAGAAAGAGATAAAAGAAAATCCATTTAATAACATTTTCAGGGCAGTTCTGTGAACATCTAATAACTGTATTTCTCTGAGCTAGACCTCTCCATGGTAAGGACCTTGCCAGACCGTTGGCACACTGGTCCTGTTTTTCCTTGGCTGTTGATGTGTTAGCCTTGGGGATGGTACCCACATTCTTCCTCCTGTTCAGGACATGCATGTCACTTACTTGGAAAAACAACAGACTGTGTCTCTGACTGGATCTGGTTTATTTTTAACCAAGGCCTTCCTCGTGTTGACATGGGAAAGAGGACTCAACAGGAGATACCATGTTCCCACCTAGCTCTAAGGTTCATATACTGGAAAAAAAAGTTTGCCCCTCTCTCCCATCCTCTATTGTCTGTGATTCAGACCCCAGGTTCTTCTGAGCAGAGACTCCAGTAGCGAGCAGACAAATGCTGCCCTAAGGGGCTCCTGTCCTGGGGGACAGACACACCTGGAAACTAGTCATAGGCCTACGTGGACAGGAGTAATGGCTGTGGGGAACAAGCCAAGCAGCCAGTGAGTTAGGGCCTTGGTGTTAGGATTTCACAGACTGGCTAGTGATGGGAAGAATGGTATCAGCGTAAAGAGTGGGAAGCCATCTTCATGAAGATGGAGTTAGAGGAAAGAGGGGACAGATGGTGAAGGGCTGCCCACAGGCCGCCATGAGGCTCGGGGCTTGTTTTGGACTCTGGACTTCAGAGTGTTAGAGAGTGTGTGCCACTGTTCTGATCGACAGCTGATTTCACCAGATCTCTGTGGGTGCTGGGTGAACAGTGGTTTGGGGAGTGTGGTACAGAGACTGCAGTGAAGTGTGGTCGACTGTGGTACAGAGAATGAGGTGTGGGGGGCGGGGGGAGGGCTGTCAACGGGACAAAGAGGATGAGGCTGTGTGGTTTGATTCTGACTGTGCTGGGATGCGCGGTCCAGGAGGAAGCTATGCATCCAGGATAGAGCCAACACCCCGGATCTTATAGATGGAAGGGATTCCGCACTTGCCGATCCTGGTGGTTTAGGGCAGTAGAATTTGCTTCTCTCTGGGGTAGTTTTTGTAGGAGATTGGTGGGGGAGTGCTGGTCAGGCACCCTTTCAACCATTTTAATACCCTCTGCCATGTAAAACACTTTCTTCATCCTGTTGGGTCTCTCTCAAGGCCCATTCTTGTCTTTGGCCAATGAGGTGGAGCAGTTCCTTGTATCTTGCTCAGAACTCATCATGGAAAGGGAGAGAAACCATGTGGTCAGGTTGTGTTGCTTCAAAGGTGTCCGAGATGCACAAATCACAGGGGTCACCGGAAGGTCGAGGGGACTGTTCCCAAGGCTTCCTTTCTCACACCACAGAGCGTGGATCAAAACTTCACTGTTTGTTAGCCCCGAGGCAATGGTAGTTCCTTCTCTTCTGTTTTGGTCTGCAGAGTTTTCATCAGAACTTCGAGGAATCTGAGCCTTTGCTGAGCCACAGTCCCCTGCCTTCCCAGTCACTGTCACTACCACACACAGTGAATTGTCAATGACCTGGAGGACACGCTCCCCCTCTTAACTCCGTCCTGGTTGTCTTTCTTGATTCCTTTTCACTTTATTTTATAGACAGGGTCTCTCACTGGGCCTGGAACTCACCTATTCAGATAGGCTGCCTGACCAGTGACACTCCCTTCATCCCTGAAATTTTTTCATCTGTCCCGGGATTGGGTTGTAAGCATGCGCTGTCTGTCGTGCTTGGCATTTATTTAGAGGCTGGGGATCTGAGCTCCAGCCTTCATGCTTGGACAGCAAGCGTTTCACCCACTGAACATCTCCCTGGCCTGTGCGCTCAGCAGGTTCTTCAAATACCAGTTCAGTCTAGTCTATTTATGAGTGCTCCAGTTTTCCTCTTACCCAGCTAGTTACTAAATAATTGAGATGGGACTATTATTATATTTATTTAACAGCTTTAAGGGCACAACAACTGAGCAGTATTATTCTATTTTAATCCTCTAAGATAATATGGCTGCTTCCTAGTCAAAAATCCGAGCGATACTTGTATTTTAGTACTGATCTGGCTCTCTGGGCTCCGGGTGTTTTCTTGTGGTGTCTCCTGGACTCTCTTCCCACGGCGAATCCCCATTTCCTCTCTCTCCTGTCCCATCATTGTCCCCACCCCAACCCCCACCTCCATTCCTCCACCCTCCACTCTTCCTCCACTCCCTGCTGCCTAGAAGGGTGGGAAGTCCAGCCCTATTCTCTCCCTGTACAATTATTGGCTGATCAGCTAGCTTTATTGACCAATCAGGGAATTACTGGAGAGCACTATTTATACCACGTTGAGATAGGAGAGTCTCAGAATAAGGATTGCAACCAGACATGGGGGCCCAGAAATCAGCATTTGAATAATACAAGGATAATTCTTACACAGTGCACAATGACACTATGTCTATAGGCTAGTGAGGTCGCTGTAGTCTTTCAAGTCTGTGCACATTTGAGGACATGTCATCTCTTCCCCTATCTCTGCTTGGGTGATTGAGGGTCCTGGTCTTTCAGTCATTTGAAAGTCATGGGCTAGTACAAATTCTTACATGGGTTTCAGCGACTCTCATCGCAGAATGGAAGTGTGGCTCTGTGGGAAGAAGGACGCGGTAATTAGCTTAACTGCAGTAATGAAGTCTTTATTTTGTGTATCAGAACATATGGTGTACCAATGCCTTCAAAACACCATGAAACTCGGGTCAATCTGCCCCTTTCCTCCAAAAGATGCTATAACGGATGTTCAGGGTTATGGAGCAGAGGTCCCAGCCCATCGCATCTGCCCATTTTTCAGTCTCACTCCACTTCACCGCCGCACAGTGCCCCAGTAAGCTTGTGAGTTTTAACAATCAACAGGACGCACCCTAGAAGTTCTGGAAAGAGAGTCTTAAAGATAAGTTATTTAGACCAGTTGGCCTGTGGGCGTGTGTGTGTGTGTGTGTGTGTGTGTGAGTGTGTGTGTGGGGTCGTCTTGATCCTTGGTTGACAATCTGAATGTGGATGGCACTGCTCCCTGGGTGGGAGCTTCTGAACTATGAAGGGGAGAAAGCTAGCCACAAGCAGAAGGCAAGCAAGGACACATGCGCATGATTCTTTCTGCGTTCGGTTGTGGACGCCATGCGTCCTGCTAAGTCCCTACCTTGATTTCTGCTCAGTGATAGAGTGTGACCTGGAACTGTAAGCAGAGTAGCCCCATGTCTCCTCCAATGTTCTTGTTCTCAGAGTGCTTTATCACAGTCTCCAAAAGAAGGATTGAATGCCGTTCGCTGGCTGCTCTGGTAGAGGAAGCTTGGCTGTGATGATCTCTGTGAAGCACTCTGGCTTTTCCTTTAAAGTGTGGGTGCTAAGGATCAAAAGAAACCTCGCATGCTTGTGGGGCTGAGCCATCACCCAGCCCTCGACATATTGTGTTCTTAATCGTATCATTTCTTATCTTGATTCATGAACTTGCTGACTAATTTCTTTTTGAATCTCTGTTCTTTAAATGTCAGCAATTTCCCTTCTGGATCTAATATCCTCCTTATTGAAGATAGAGTCTGATAGTCCTTCAATTAAGTGTGTATGAGCATAAAACCTGTCAGCCTTCACGACAATGTTTCTTCAATTTACTCCATTCTTGCATAATCCTGCCCGATGTGTGTGTGTGTGTGCGTGTGTGTGCGTGTGTGTTACTTTCCCTCTTACTTTGAAGGTATGGTTTTACTGCCTCCTGGCATCCCTGCTGCAAAGGAGGAATCTTGTATCCATCAGATCTTTCTCTTTGTAGATAATCTCTTCTCAGTCCCGGCCACCTTCAATACTTCTCTTTGCCTTTGATGTTTCAGTCTGATAGGCCGAGATGTGGACTTCATTATATTTCTCTTCCCTGAGTCCTTTTTTTCATTCCGAAGTCTCATTCCCCAGCCCCCACCCCTCCCGAGTCTGGTTATCATTTCTCCCCGATATCTCTTGGATATTACTTACCCGTATTTCCGATATCTATGCCCCAGGGAATCCCGATCACCGCAGGACGTCTCATGACAGCTGAGGATGCCTTGCTCAGCGTCTGATTTCTTTTCAAGGTTTGCCACCGGCCTGTCTTAGGTTTCGAACGGCTCATTTTCAGAGATTGCACATGAAACCTCTGCTTGCTGCTGGACCCATCTTCTGCTGTTTCAGCTCTGTCCAGTTTTGGTTTATTTGGTGCCACTTTTTGCTGTGATTTTTCTTTTGAACAGACACTTTCGGTTCAATTTCTCTTCAGTATTTGGGTGCTAAGATGCCTCCAGCATCCACTAAGTTGAACTCATTTTAATTTTTTCTTTGTGTTCATATAATCTTTTAGCCAGCCCATCTGCAGTGGGGTTTTTTATTTATTTATTTTATTTATTTATTAATTTACCACCTAGCCTGAAGTGAAGGTTTTATGTTGACTTTCATCAGATTCCCCAGGGGTTTGGATGGGGTTAGATGACCTGTCTTTCTGTCGACTGATTTCTCAGTGTACTTTATCTATTGTTCGCTTGGCTCGTGTATCCCTCCGTTCTTCTGTTTGTCCGTGCATCAGCTACCATCAATGGAGTGATCTATGTCTTAATCTAGTTTTGTCTGGGTTTGTATAGATCCTATGGGCAATAAAAGAATAACTTGTGTTTCTCCCGCATGAGTATTTCTTACTTAAAGCAGTGGTACGCGTGCAATTTATTTTTGGTGTGTGGGGAACACATGTTACGGTGTGCATGTGGAGGTCATAGAACAACCTAGTTGCATGAGTTCAGTGGGTCCTAGGGATTGAACCTTTACCCTCCGAGTTACCTTGCAAGCCCTAGCCTGTTCTCCAGAAGGGTCCCAATCCAGCTGATCCACTTCCCTATGTCATATATTGTCTATCTCAGCTTGACCTTAGACCCCCCTCCCCAAAAATCTCAGGATCTATCGCTACCCAAATCCCCCATGAGCTGTCCTGTATTAGGTCAACACCATCCCCATTGCTTTCATTTCTTGCCTTGGTTCTGGATGATGGGGGCTTCTCTGTCTCTTTTTGCTCTCTGTCAGGAATATATCACGTATAATTCTTCCCTGGGCTAGGGCGGATGGCAGCGGCTGGATTTTTCTCTAGCATTTCAGGACATTTATAATTGTAACCGAACCTGATCCTCCCATGTGGGTCAGCCATTCGGAGAACCTGGGTCCTCTTTGAATGACTATTGATGTTACTCCTGGTTGGGTCCAGTTACAGAAGGAGCTTTGCATGAGAGAAGCCATTTTTAAAAATCTCCTTATACAATAGTGGATACTGCCCCTCTCAGAGATCATTTTCTTCATGCGGCTTTTTGTTCTTGACATTAAAAGCATGAGGATGGTATCCGTCGACTTTTAATCTTATTTTATTTTTAATTAAGATGTAATTGTACGTCCCTGTCCTTCCTCCAACCCCACTCACAGTTTCATCTCAAATTCATGGCTTCTTTTTTAAAAAAAATGATCATTATATTTATAAATAAATGATAGTGCGTCTGTAAAGTGATACATATCTACATCTATATATCTATGTCTATCTATGACTATATCTATATATCTATATATCTATATCTATACCTATATCTATATCTTTGCTTTTATGGCTGACCACTTGGAATTGGATGCTAGCCCATTAGATCTCAACTACTTGGCTACCTGAAGCCCACCTGAGCAATGACCAGCTGACACACTCCTGTGGCTGGGGATGATCTCATGGGACCCCACCCCTGGAAAACAGCTATCGGCAGTTAGTTCATTTTAAAAACATGTCTTGTTTCTTTGAGTTGCGTCCTCACTGTCTGGTCTAGGCTGGTACTGGATTCCTCTTCCTCCTGCTTCTGTCTCTCAAGGGCTCCTATGCTGAGTCAGTACCACTATGTCCAGTCCAGTGGCATTTTGAGAGTTTAAAAAGTCTGTACAGAGTGGGAGGGTGGTTTGAGAAAACCAGAACTACGCTGCTGTTCATCTGATGGGAAGCTGAAAATTCAGCATTCAGGTAAGGCCGTGGCTGTGCTGAGGCAGGAAGCAGGAACTGACGGTGTTCACCTCCTGAGCACTGGGGCTGTTTTAAAGGAAGCAGGGACATCCATCCTTAGTGAGATTTGGGAGAGAGAAGATGTAAGACAGCCCTAAGGACACCCTCTAATTAACACTGAGCGTCAACGGGGAATAGATGGATCATAATCTCATAGAGAATGAGGCTGATAGAACCACGGGGGGATTGAAAGGCTCTGCTGTCCATGGTGGTCCCACAGGAAGGTTTTCTGAATGCAGCTGGGAGCACTCTTCAGGGTCCAGCATGGGTGTGCAGACCAAGTTAGTTCACACAGGGCACAGGGCGCGATACGCGTAGGACATAAATTACATGGCCAATATCTACTTGTATGAGCAGCGTTGGAAAGATCTACTGTAATAGTTACAGAGAAAAATGTGTATGATCTGGTAACATTTTCTTTTATTTTCTGCTCTATTCATTAGAATGGCATACATTTGCCCAAGATTATGTTTATTTGCGTGTACACGAATGGTATTTGTGTATGTGTTTATGGGTGTGTGTTGAGGGTGTGTATATTGTTGTGCATGGGTGTGTGTCTGAGTGTTTATGAGTGTGTGTATGTATAGATGTGTGTATATTGTTGTGTATGAGTGTGTGTCTGAGTGTTTGAGGGTGTATGTATGGATGTGTGTATGGATGTGTGTATATTGTTGTGTATTGGTGTATGTCTGAGTGTTTATGAGTGTGTGTGTATGGGTGTATGTATGGATGTGTGTATATTGTGTATGGGTGTGTCTGAGTGTTTATGAGTGTTTGTGTATGGGTGTGTGTGTATGGATGTGTGTATGTTGTGTATGGGTATGGGGTGTGTATATTGTTGTGTATGGGTGTGTGTCTGAGTGTTTATGAGTGTGTGTATGGGTGTATGTATGGATGTGTGTATATTATTGTACATGGGTATGTGTCTGAGTGTTTATGAGGGCGTGTGCTGGTGTGATGAATGCCACAATGTACACATGGAGGTCAGAGGACTATTTGCAGGAAGCTGTGTTCTTCTATGTTGGTCCTGGGGATCAAATTCAGAGTTGTTCATTTGGCCACAAGCACCTTTATCCCCTGAGCCCTCTCATCGTCCTCTGAGACTTCTTTTAACTTAAAAGATACTACGGACACATCAGAAAGTACTTTGTTACCTTGACAACACTGTTACCACTTTGCACTGTTACCACTAGCCTACAGTTTATCCATCCTCCCAATCATACTGAATATAATACCTTGTGACTTTTTTGCATTTTTGAGTATCCATCTTGTGATATCTGTTTTCTTGTACCCAATGAGAGTGTATAATTTCCTGGATACTCTAGAATGGGGACATGTTGTCAAAATGTGAAGCTATTTTAGAACTTTTAATGGAGGGAAAGAGAATGGCTAATTCAATACATTTGATAATGTAAAAAAGAAAGATAATATTCTTAGTACTTGACCAGTGTCTTAGCAAGTAAAGGCCATTCTCGTTTAAAATATGTATTTTCCCGTTTTCTTTTAAAATTTGTTCTATTAGTTCTCTGAGCACGTCCTATAGTGCTTTCTGTTTCTATTCATCCCTCCCTCCCTTCCCACCCACCCACATTGTGCCCTTTTTCCTCATGAAGTACAATTTGCAGTGCCCATATATTGTAAAATGTGTGGCCCTAACTAGAGTGTGGTCAATCTGCCAAGGGCCACACCCTCCCCGCCCCCCCCCCCCAGCAGCTGTCAGTGCCAGTAGCTCCTTAGCTAGGAGCATGACTTCAAGCCCATATCACCTCTCCATGCTGGGATTTTCTCTGGCCTGTGTGTCAACTGCTGTGAATTCACATGTTCAGCTGCCCTGCTGCATTCGGGAAGCCCTGTTCTCAGAGTCCCCCATGTCCTCCGATTCTTACAGTCTTCCCACCCCTGTCATGTAGTAAACCTGAGCCTTACGAGGCAGGTGTGTGATATAGATGCCGTGTTTTGGGATCAGTATCCTGCGGTCTCTTATTTCTTCCCCTTGATTCATTACAGGTCTCTGTGTTAATTAATCACTGTCTACTACAAAAAAGAAGCTTCTCTTATGAGGGTTGGCCAATGCCCTAACCTTTAGAAGTTTAATAGTTGAATACTATGCCCCTTGAACAAATTAAGAGTAGTATATTCCTGCCTAGGACTCATGATCTGTCTAACCATGAGGGCTTGGTCCAGATAACTAGGTCTGAGTTTCAGCTTGTGGAGTTGGGTCTTAAAGCCAACCAGGTAATAGATGGTTACTCTAATGACGTGTGTGTCCCTATGGCACTGGTTGGCATATGTCACCATGGCAGTTGTTGGTGTAGCTCACAGAATTCACACTTGTGCAGGACTGGTGATTCATGTTTCCCTCTGGTAGCATGCATGGCTACCCAGAAGGGATGAAGCTTCCGGAGCAGTACCAGCTTGATTTCTCCATGTTACTCAAGCATGTGGGTAATCAGGTTTTACCATCGAGCTCTAGGGGTTCACTAAGAGGAGGGGCAGTAACCTGTCATGTTTACCTCTCAACACTCTTGGCTTCTGAGAGCCCACATAATAGCTCTAACCACTGAGCAGCTTTACCAGCCCACATCCCAAAGCTCTTCCATTGTCCTGCCCAAAACAATGTGTTAAGACCTGTCACGGCAACACTCCATGAGCTTGGTACCAATTTCCTAGTGTGCTTTCTCTGACCATGCTACACACCATGGGCAAAAGGAAATTGGGGAGGAAAGGATTTACTTCATCTTACAACCCTTCAGGTCACACACCCATCACCAAGGAAAGTCAGGAACCTGGAAACAGGACTGATGCAGAGGCTGTGGAAAAATGCTGCTTTCTGTTGGGCTTGCTCAGCCCAACTTCTCATAGCACCCAGTGACCCTAGCCCAGAAGTAGAAATGCCCACAGTGGTCCAGGCCCTCCCACACTGACCATTAATTAAGAAAATGCTCCACAGACTTGACTACAGGTCAGTCTGATGGAGATCATCCCTCAGTTAACTCCCCCTTTCTATCTGTCTCTCTCTGTCTCTGTCTCTGTCTCTGTCTCTGTCTCTGTCTCTCTCTCTCTCTCTCTCTCTCTCTCTCTCTCTCTCTCTCTCACACACACACACACACACACACACACAGGCAAATATATGGCAGAGCAGAGTATATACAGCCATCCTTGGTGACTCTCCTGTCTGCCTTTGCAGTGTTGGGAGGATGATACAGATAACACTGGCTTGTACATAAGTCCTGGGAACTTAGGTTCTTCGACCTGCAGCAAGCTCCTCCTTAAGGTTCCAATAATGGAACCATTATTTCCTCCTCCTCCTCCTCCTCCTCCTCCTCCTCCTCCTCCTCTTCCTCCTCTTCCTCCTCCTCCTTGTCCTCTTCTTCTTTTCTTCCTCTTCCTCTTCCTCCTCTTCTTCTCCTCCTCCTACCTTCTTCTTCCTCCTCTTCTTCCTCTTCTCCTCCTTCTCCCTCTTCTTCCTCCTCTTCTCTTCCTCCTCTTCTTCCTCTTCTTCTCCTTCTCCTCCTCCTCCCTCCTTCTTCTCCCTCTTCTTCCTCCTCCTCTCCTCATCTTCCTCCTTCTCTACCACCACCACCACCACCACCATCATCATCATCAAATTATTGTCTTCCACAAGATCTTCCACTTCCAGAAATGAAAAATCTCTTGGTTTTCTTTGGTTGCTAGTTGCTTAAAAGAGCTCAACATGAAGCATTCTGTGTTCTCACTCCCTCTCAGGTGTTTAAAGATGACTTACAAAAAACCCTGAAGAAAAAAGATGAGCATGCCCACAAATTAACACTTTAAGTTTGGCTTTCAGGGGGTTGTTGGACCTTGCCCCTGCTCCCAAAATGGAGAAGGAAGTTTGCGAGATGAGGTTAAAGTGCTATCCACGTATCAGTGTGGCTTTCCCAGTCTTTGCTCACCACCCTCAACAATTAAAGCAGCATTTATCAAAACTCAGTTGATTTTTTTTAAAAAGTTGAGCGTTTGTATAGCTGTTCTTGAGCCCTTACCCCCCCCCAAAAAACAAAAAACCCCACCCTTATGTTTGCAATGAAAATATTTAAAATCAAAAACAAAAATTAACACAAGAAGTCATTTCATGCCATGTGGAAAGAAGAAGGGAAAGTTTTTTAAAAGACAAGGAATGAGTCTGAGGCACTGCTCAGGAAGGCTTCTCCCTTTAGAGGGGCTCCTGGAGCTTTGAGTCTACCCACTTTTCCATGTCCTGTGAAACAAGGTATCCTGACTTGGAGGCAGAGTGGTGAGCACAAGCACTACCTGCGTACCACATCGTACATGAAAACCACGCAATAAAGAGAATTAGGGCTGGGCAGATGGCTCAGTTGGTAAAGTATGTGGGTTCATGTGAAGTATTCTGTAATCCTAGTGCTGGGGAGACAGAGATCCCCAAGGCTTTGGCCAGTGAGAGATTCCATCTTGAAAAGTAAGGCAAGGACATGACTGTTGGCTTGTGGCTCCTACTTGCATGTTCATAGCATGCGCTACAGAGGTGTGTACACACATGTGGACACGGACACACTTGCTACAGGCATGTAGTACAGATGTGTACCCACATGTGGACACGGACACACTTACTACAGGCATGTAGTACAGAGGTCTGTACCCACATATGGACACGGACACACTTACTTCAGGCATGTAGTACAGAGGTGTGTATCCATGTGTGGATACAGACACAGAGGTGTATACCCACATGTGGACACAGACACACTACAGGCACATAGTACGGAAGTGTTCACTCACATGTGGACATAGACACACACAGTACTCA